>NW_026991300.1:407500-410000 GCF_036370855.1 Dromaius novaehollandiae | reverse complement strand
TCCGGCGGGAGGGACGGACGACGACGGCGGCGGAGGGGCCGGCCCGCGTCGCGGGCGGGCGACGGCGCGCAAGCGGGACCCCGGAGTGGAAGGGCCTGCCTCCCGGCCCTGGCGAGCGAGGCGCCGCGCGAGAGCGAGCGAGCCCGTGGGCGCGTGCCGGGGGCAGGGCCGGCGGGCCGCGCGAGCCCGCCGCGAGGAAGAGGGGTTACGGGCCCCCGTGGCATTCCGAAACCTGTGCCGGCCCGCCGCCGGGCCGCCGCCGGGCCGCCGCGCCTCGCTGCCGATGCCGACGGCACCGGACACCGGTGTGGCCCCCCCGCCCGCCGCGTCCCGGCTGCCGCGCGCGCGTACCCGAGTTCGCCTGTCCCGCACTCTGCGCCGCGGGGCCGAGCACGGGGCTCGGCCCGCCGGCGGGTGCACGGCCCTCCCGAGGCCGCGCTCGCTCGCCGAGAGCCCGCTGCCGATTCCACCGCTGCCGGTGGGGGACCGCCTCCCCCCGTCTCTCCCCTCTCGCCTCTGCTGGTGCCCGCTCCGCTGCCGGTGCCCGTCTCCGGGAGCCGCGGCCCGCCCCCCCCGCCCCCCCACCCCACGGCGCTCCGCTGCCGCTGGGGGGGAAGGGGAAGGGGGGGGGGTCCGGCCCAGGGGAGGGCCCGGCGGGAGCGGGCGGCAGTGCGTGTGAGGGGCGGCGGGGCTTGGCTACTCCCCCCGGCGCCCGCGGGAGAGGAAGCGGCGGGCGCGGAGGCGAGGGAGACGGCCCTCCGGGTTGGGACGGGTCCCACGGGTCCCCACCCCTAAGCTGTGGGGGGCGGACCCGCGGCGGGCTGCGGCGGAGCAGCCCGTCCGCAGAGACCTGCGGGGGCAGGCGTTCCGGGATGGCGCGCGGGGCGGGCGCCGGGCCCCCGAGCGGGGGGCGTCGCGTTGAGGCCAAGCGAGGCGACGGTTCGTGCCCGAGTGGGCGGCCCGAGCCACGGCTCTCCTCCCGGGTGCAGCTGCCACCCGGCGCCGGGTTACTGAGGGAAACCCCGGGCCCCGGGAGGAGGACGAGGTCGTGGCGGCGGGTGTCGGGCGCACCCCGCGGGCGGACGCTCCGCCGAGGGGCGCGGGGGCCGGCTGGCGGGTGCCGGGTTCCCCCTCCGCGTCCCGTCTCGTCGCCGCTGCCGAGGCTGCCGCCGTCGCCGCGAGGCGGCGGCGGCCCGGTGGCGGGCGGCGGCGGGGGAGGCACCCCCGCGGGGATTTCAGGTCGTTTCCCTCACCCCAGGGCCAGGTACCTAGCGCCCGCGCTTCTCCTGCCCCCCCCTCGGTGACCCACCCGTGTGGTCCCGTGTGCCAGCGTGCTCCTCCCGGGTGCCGCACCGTGCGCGCCGCACCGGCCGTGCCTTCCCCCCCCCCGCCTCGGCTTCCCCCCACCCCGGTCCTTCCTCCCCCGCGGTGGGGGTGGGGGGGGCGGGGAGGGAGGGAGCGAGCGAGAGAGGGGAGAGGGCCTCCGGCCACCGCGGCCGCCGGCAGCCGCCCCGGGCAGGGATGGCCATGGGCCCCGGGCTCCGGGCCCGAGGGTTCTCGGTTGGAGAGCCGGGCGGAGGTTTAAAGACTCGGGCGGCCCGATGCGACTCGCGGAGGCGGCCGGGCGTGCTGCCGGAGGGCCGGGGGGTCGGCGCGCGCGGGCGCCGCGCCCCCCCATGCCAGCCGGCGCGCCCCGTGCTCGCCCCGCGGGCAGCCGGGACGGAGAGGGGTTACCCTGCCCCCTCTCTCCGCGGTCTGGTCTCGGCGGAGAGACGCCGCGCGGTCGGCCTAGTTGCCGGCCTGCCTCGAGCGTTGCGAGCCGGGCGCGAGCGCGTGCTCGCCGCCGGGAGGGCGAGCCCCCACCGCGGGTGGTGCGGGCGCCGAGCCTCCGCGCGTCTCCTCCTTCTCCCTGGCCGGTGCTTCTGGGTCTTCCGCCGTGGCCGCCGTCGGCGGCGCCCTACCCTACGCGCCCGCCCCGGCACTCTGCCGTCCGGGGCGCCCGCCTCGCTCTGCCCCGCCCGGCTCCGCCAGGCAGCGGGGGGGCGGTGGTGGGGCGGCGGCGGGGGCGGCCCGCCCCGCTCTCCGCGTGGAGACGGGGAGAGCGGGCGCCGTCCCCGTCCGTGCCGCCTTGCCCGCCTGCCCGCCGCCGGGCGTCTGTCCGCGGAGGGGACGGGCGAGCGCGTGGTGTCACCCGCGAGGCGGTGTGTGCGGGCGCGCGGGGGTGTGGGCGCCGCGGCGGCGGCGGCGGCGGCGGTCGAGCCGGAGGGCCGGCGAGGCGAGCGGGGAGCTGGGAAGCGCGGGGCCGGCGGGCCGCAGGCGCGCGGGCGGCGGGGCGACGCCGCTCCCGGTGGCGGCCGGGCTCTGACGCCTGGGGCGGGGGGGGGGTGGTCTGCGGGGACGGACCCCCCCCAACATCCCGAGGCAGGCGGTGTGGCCGGCCCGCCGCTCCCTGCCGGGCCAGACCGAGCCGGGCGCCTGGGCCGGACTCGAAGCGAGACAG
>NW_026991300.1:392500-395000 GCF_036370855.1 Dromaius novaehollandiae | reverse complement strand
CCGGCTCCAGCCGACTCCCCCGAGGATCCTGCTGCCGTCACCGGGAGCAGGCTAGGGGGAAGGTGAGCCGGGGGGGGAGGAGGGGGGGGAGGCCCCCCGCGGCGGAGGGGGAGCGTCCGGCGGGAGGGACGGACGACGACGGCGGCGGAGGGGCCGGCCCGCGTCGCGGGCGGGCGACGGCGCGCAAGCGGGACCCCGGAGTGGAAGGGCCTGCCTCCCGGCCCTGGCGAGCGAGGCGCCGCGCGAGAGCGAGCGAGCCCGTGGGCGCGTGCCGGGGGCAGGGCCGGCGGGCCGCGCGAGCCCGCCGCGAGGAAGAGGGGTTACGGGCCCCCGTGGCATTCCGAAACCTGTGCCGGCCCGCCGCCGGGCCGCCGCCGGGCCGCCGCGCCTCGCTGCCGATGCCGACGGCACCGGACACCGGTGTGGCCCCCCCGCCCGCCGCGTCCCGGCTGCCGCGCGCGCGTACCCGAGTTCGCCTGTCCCGCACTCTGCGCCGCGGGGCCGAGCACGGGGCTCGGCCCGCCGGCGGGTGCACGGCCCTCCCGAGGCCGCGCTCGCTCGCCGAGAGCCCGCTGCCGATTCCACCGCTGCCGGTGGGGGACCGCCTCCCCCCGTCTCTCCCCTCTCGCCTCTGCTGGTGCCCGCTCCGCTGCCGGTGCCCGTCTCCGGGAGCCGCGGCCCGCCCCCCCCGCCCCCCCACCCCACGGCGCTCCGCTGCCGCTGGGGGGGAAGGGGAAGGGGGGGGGGTCCGGCCCAGGGGAGGGCCCGGCGGGAGCGGGCGGCAGTGCGTGTGAGGGGCGGCGGGGCTTGGCTACTCCCCCCGGCGCCCGCGGGAGAGGAAGCGGCGGGCGCGGAGGCGAGGGAGACGGCCCTCCGGGTTGGGACGGGTCCCACGGGTCCCCACCCCTAAGCTGTGGGGGGCGGACCCGCGGCGGGCTGCGGCGGAGCAGCCCGTCCGCAGAGACCTGCGGGGGCAGGCGTTCCGGGATGGCGCGCGGGGCGGGCGCCGGGCCCCCGAGCGGGGGGCGTCGCGTTGAGGCCAAGCGAGGCGACGGTTCGTGCCCGAGTGGGCGGCCCGAGCCACGGCTCTCCTCCCGGGTGCAGCTGCCACCCGGCGCCGGGTTACTGAGGGAAACCCCGGGCCCCGGGAGGAGGACGAGGTCGTGGCGGCGGGTGTCGGGCGCACCCCGCGGGCGGACGCTCCGCCGAGGGGCGCGGGGGCCGGCTGGCGGGTGCCGGGTTCCCCCTCCGCGTCCCGTCTCGTCGCCGCTGCCGAGGCTGCCGCCGTCGCCGCGAGGCGGCGGCGGCCCGGTGGCGGGCGGCGGCGGGGGAGGCACCCCCGCGGGGATTTCAGGTCGTTTCCCTCACCCCAGGGCCAGGTACCTAGCGCCCGCGCTTCTCCTGCCCCCCCCTCGGTGACCCACCCGTGTGGTCCCGTGTGCCAGCGTGCTCCTCCCGGGTGCCGCACCGTGCGCGCCGCACCGGCCGTGCCTTCCCCCCCCCCGCCTCGGCTTCCCCCCACCCCGGTCCTTCCTCCCCCGCGGTGGGGGTGGGGGGGGCGGGGAGGGAGGGAGCGAGCGAGAGAGGGGAGAGGGCCTCCGGCCACCGCGGCCGCCGGCAGCCGCCCCGGGCAGGGATGGCCATGGGCCCCGGGCTCCGGGCCCGAGGGTTCTCGGTTGGAGAGCCGGGCGGAGGTTTAAAGACTCGGGCGGCCCGATGCGACTCGCGGAGGCGGCCGGGCGTGCTGCCGGAGGGCCGGGGGGTCGGCGCGCGCGGGCGCCGCGCCCCCCCATGCCAGCCGGCGCGCCCCGTGCTCGCCCCGCGGGCAGCCGGGACGGAGAGGGGTTACCCTGCCCCCTCTCTCCGCGGTCTGGTCTCGGCGGAGAGACGCCGCGCGGTCGGCCTAGTTGCCGGCCTGCCTCGAGCGTTGCGAGCCGGGCGCGAGCGCGTGCTCGCCGCCGGGAGGGCGAGCCCCCACCGCGGGTGGTGCGGGCGCCGAGCCTCCGCGCGTCTCCTCCTTCTCCCTGGCCGGTGCTTCTGGGTCTTCCGCCGTGGCCGCCGTCGGCGGCGCCCTACCCTACGCGCCCGCCCCGGCACTCTGCCGTCCGGGGCGCCCGCCTCGCTCTGCCCCGCCCGGCTCCGCCAGGCAGCGGGGGGGCGGTGGTGGGGCGGCGGCGGGGGCGGCCCGCCCCGCTCTCCGCGTGGAGACGGGGAGAGCGGGCGCCGTCCCCGTCCGTGCCGCCTTGCCCGCCTGCCCGCCGCCGGGCGTCTGTCCGCGGAGGGGACGGGCGAGCGCGTGGTGTCACCCGCGAGGCGGTGTGTGCGGGCGCGCGGGGGTGTGGGCGCCGCGGCGGCGGCGGCGGCGGCGGTCGAGCCGGAGGGCCGGCGAGGCGAGCGGGGAGCTGGGAAGCGCGGGGCCGGCGGGCCGCAGGCGCGCGGGCGGCGGGGCGACGCCGCTCCCGGTGGCGGCCGGGCTCTGACGCCTGGGGCGGGGGGGGGG
>NW_026991300.1:377500-380000 GCF_036370855.1 Dromaius novaehollandiae | reverse complement strand
GGGCGGGCGACGGCGCGCAAGCGGGACCCCGGAGTGGAAGGGCCTGCCTCCCGGCCCTGGCGAGCGAGGCGCCGCGCGAGAGCGAGCGAGCCCGTGGGCGCGTGCCGGGGGCAGGGCCGGCGGGCCGCGCGAGCCCGCCGCGAGGAAGAGGGGTTACGGGCCCCCGTGGCATTCCGAAACCTGTGCCGGCCCGCCGCCGGGCCGCCGCCGGGCCGCCGCGCCTCGCTGCCGATGCCGACGGCACCGGACACCGGTGTGGCCCCCCCGCCCGCCGCGTCCCGGCTGCCGCGCGCGCGTACCCGAGTTCGCCTGTCCCGCACTCTGCGCCGCGGGGCCGAGCACGGGGCTCGGCCCGCCGGCGGGTGCACGGCCCTCCCGAGGCCGCGCTCGCTCGCCGAGAGCCCGCTGCCGATTCCACCGCTGCCGGTGGGGGACCGCCTCCCCCCGTCTCTCCCCTCTCGCCTCTGCTGGTGCCCGCTCCGCTGCCGGTGCCCGTCTCCGGGAGCCGCGGCCCGCCCCCCCCGCCCCCCCACCCCACGGCGCTCCGCTGCCGCTGGGGGGGAAGGGGAAGGGGGGGGGGTCCGGCCCAGGGGAGGGCCCGGCGGGAGCGGGCGGCAGTGCGTGTGAGGGGCGGCGGGGCTTGGCTACTCCCCGGCGCCCGCGGGAGAGGAAGCGGCGGGCGCGGAGGCGAGGGAGACGGCCCTCCGGGTTGGGACGGGTCCCACGGGTCCCCACCCCTAAGCTGTGGGGGGCGGACCCGCGGCGGGCTGCGGCGGAGCAGCCCGTCCGCAGAGACCTGCGGGGGCAGGCGTTCCGGGATGGCGCGCGGGGCGGGCGCCGGGCCCCCGAGCGGGGGGCGTCGCGTTGAGGCCAAGCGAGGCGACGGTTCGTGCCCGAGTGGGCGGCCCGAGCCACGGCTCTCCTCCCGGGTGCAGCTGCCACCCGGCGCCGGGTTACTGAGGGAAACCCCGGGCCCCGGGAGGAGGACGAGGTCGTGGCGGCGGGTGTCGGGCGCACCCCGCGGGCGGACGCTCCGCCGAGGGGCGCGGGGGCCGGCTGGCGGGTGCCGGGTTCCCCCTCCGCGTCCCGTCTCGTCGCCGCTGCCGAGGCTGCCGCCGTCGCCGCGAGGCGGCGGCGGCCCGGTGGCGGGCGGCGGCGGGGGAGGCACCCCCGCGGGGATTTCAGGTCGTTTCCCTCACCCCAGGGCCAGGTACCTAGCGCCCGCGCTTCTCCTGCCCCCCCCTCGGTGACCCACCCGTGTGGTCCCGTGTGCCAGCGTGCTCCTCCCGGGTGCCGCACCGTGCGCGCCGCACCGGCCGTGCCTTCCCCCCCCCCGCCTCGGCTTCCCCCCACCCCGGTCCTTCCTCCCCCGCGGTGGGGGTGGGGGGGGCGGGGAGGGAGGGAGCGAGCGAGAGAGGGGAGAGGGCCTCCGGCCACCGCGGCCGCCGGCAGCCGCCCCGGGCAGGGATGGCCATGGGCCCCGGGCTCCGGGCCCGAGGGTTCTCGGTTGGAGAGCCGGGCGGAGGTTTAAAGACTCGGGCGGCCCGATGCGACTCGCGGAGGCGGCCGGGCGTGCTGCCGGAGGGCCGGGGGGTCGGCGCGCGCGGGCGCCGCGCCCCCCCATGCCAGCCGGCGCGCCCCGTGCTCGCCCCGCGGGCAGCCGGGACGGAGAGGGGTTACCCTGCCCCCTCTCTCCGCGGTCTGGTCTCGGCGGAGAGACGCCGCGCGGTCGGCCTAGTTGCCGGCCTGCCTCGAGCGTTGCGAGCCGGGCGCGAGCGCGTGCTCGCCGCCGGGAGGGCGAGCCCCCACCGCGGGTGGTGCGGGCGCCGAGCCTCCGCGCGTCTCCTCCTTCTCCCTGGCCGGTGCTTCTGGGTCTTCCGCCGTGGCCGCCGTCGGCGGCGCCCTACCCTACGCGCCCGCCCCGGCACTCTGCCGTCCGGGGCGCCCGCCTCGCTCTGCCCCGCCCGGCTCCGCCAGGCAGCGGGGGGGCGGTGGTGGGGCGGCGGCGGGGGCGGCCCGCCCCGCTCTCCGCGTGGAGACGGGGAGAGCGGGCGCCGTCCCCGTCCGTGCCGCCTTGCCCGCCTGCCCGCCGCCGGGCGTCTGTCCGCGGAGGGGACGGGCGAGCGCGTGGCGTCACCCGCGAGGCGGTGTGTGCGGGCGCGCGGGGGTGTGGGCGCCGCGGCGGCGGCGGCGGCGGCGGTCGAGCCGGAGGGCCGGCGAGGCGAGCGGGGAGCTGGGAAGCGCGGGGCCGGCGGGCCGCAGGCGCGCGGGCGGCGGGGCGACGCCGCTCCCGGTGGCGGCCGGGCTCTGACGCCTGGGGCGGGGGGGGGGTGGTCTGCGGGGACGGACCCCCCCCAACATCCCGAGGCAGGCGGTGTGGCCGGCCCGCCGCTCCCTGCCGGGCCAGACCGAGCCGGGCGCCTGGGCCGGACTCGAAGCGAGACAGGGTTTGTCCCCAGGTCGGGAGCGAGGGCTCCCCGCCCTTCTCGTTCGGGTTTGC
>NW_026991300.1:362500-365000 GCF_036370855.1 Dromaius novaehollandiae | reverse complement strand
AGGTGAGCCGGGGGGGGAGGAGGGGGGGGAGGCCCCCCGCGGCGGAGGGGGAGCGTCCGGCGGGAGGGACGGACGACGACGGCGGCGGAGGGGCCGGCCCGCGTCGCGGGCGGGCGACGGCGCGCAAGCGGGACCCCGGAGTGGAAGGGCCTGCCTCCCGGCCCTGGCGAGCGAGGCGCCGCGCGAGAGCGAGCGAGCCCGTGGGCGCGTGCCGGGGGCAGGGCCGGCGGGCCGCGCGAGCCCGCCGCGAGGAAGAGGGGTTACGGGCCCCCGTGGCATTCCGAAACCTGTGCCGGCCCGCCGCCGGGCCGCCGCCGGGCCGCCGCGCCTCGCTGCCGATGCCGACGGCACCGGACACCGGTGTGGCCCCCCCGCCCGCCGCGTCCCGGCTGCCGCGCGCGCGTACCCGAGTTCGCCTGTCCCGCACTCTGCGCCGCGGGGCCGAGCACGGGGCTCGGCCCGCCGGCGGGTGCACGGCCCTCCCGAGGCCGCGCTCGCTCGCCGAGAGCCCGCTGCCGATTCCACCGCTGCCGGTGGGGGACCGCCTCCCCCCGTCTCTCCCCTCTCGCCTCTGCTGGTGCCCGCTCCGCTGCCGGTGCCCGTCTCCGGGAGCCGCGGCCCGCCCCCCCCGCCCCCCCACCCCACGGCGCTCCGCTGCCGCTGGGGGGGAAGGGGAAGGGGGGGGGGTCCGGCCCAGGGGAGGGCCCGGCGGGAGCGGGCGGCAGTGCGTGTGAGGGGCGGCGGGGCTTGGCTACTCCCCCCGGCGCCCGCGGGAGAGGAAGCGGCGGGCGCGGAGGCGAGGGAGACGGCCCTCCGGGTTGGGACGGGTCCCACGGGTCCCCACCCCTAAGCTGTGGGGGGCGGACCCGCGGCGGGCTGCGGCGGAGCAGCCCGTCCGCAGAGACCTGCGGGGGCAGGCGTTCCGGGATGGCGCGCGGGGCGGGCGCCGGGCCCCCGAGCGGGGGGCGTCGCGTTGAGGCCAAGCGAGGCGACGGTTCGTGCCCGAGTGGGCGGCCCGAGCCACGGCTCTCCTCCCGGGTGCAGCTGCCACCCGGCGCCGGGTTACTGAGGGAAACCCCGGGCCCCGGGAGGAGGACGAGGTCGTGGCGGCGGGTGTCGGGCGCACCCCGCGGGCGGACGCTCCGCCGAGGGGCGCGGGGGCCGGCTGGCGGGTGCCGGGTTCCCCCTCCGCGTCCCGTCTCGTCGCCGCTGCCGAGGCTGCCGCCGTCGCCGCGAGGCGGCGGCGGCCCGGTGGCGGGCGGCGGCGGGGGAGGCACCCCCGCGGGGATTTCAGGTCGTTTCCCTCACCCCAGGGCCAGGTACCTAGCGCCCGCGCTTCTCCTGCCCCCCCCTCGGTGACCCACCCGTGTGGTCCCGTGTGCCAGCGTGCTCCTCCCGGGTGCCGCACCGTGCGCGCCGCACCGGCCGTGCCTTCCCCCCCCCCGCCTCGGCTTCCCCCCACCCCGGTCCTTCCTCCCCCGCGGTGGGGGTGGGGGGGGCGGGGAGGGAGGGAGCGAGCGAGAGAGGGGAGAGGGCCTCCGGCCACCGCGGCCGCCGGCAGCCGCCCCGGGCAGGGATGGCCATGGGCCCCGGGCTCCGGGCCCGAGGGTTCTCGGTTGGAGAGCCGGGCGGAGGTTTAAAGACTCGGGCGGCCCGATGCGACTCGCGGAGGCGGCCGGGCGTGCTGCCGGAGGGCCGGGGGGTCGGCGCGCGCGGGCGCCGCGCCCCCCCATGCCAGCCGGCGCGCCCTGTGCTCGCCCCGCGGGCAGCCGGGACGGAGAGGGGTTACCCTGCCCCCTCTCTCCGCGGTCTGGTCTCGGCGGAGAGACGCCGCGCGGTCGGCCTAGTTGCCGGCCTGCCTCGAGCGTTGCGAGCCGGGCGCGAGCGCGTGCTCGCCGCCGGGAGGGCGAGCCCCCACCGCGGGTGGTGCGGGCGCCGAGCCTCCGCGCGTCTCCTCCTTCTCCCTGGCCGGTGCTTCTGGGTCTTCCGCCGTGGCCGCCGTCGGCGGCGCCCTACCCTACGCGCCCGCCCCGGCACTCTGCCGTCCGGGGCGCCCGCCTCGCTCTGCCCCGCCCGGCTCCGCCAGGCAGCGGGGGGGCGGTGGTGGGGCGGCGGCGGGGGCGGCCCGCCCCGCTCTCCGCGTGGAGACGGGGAGAGCGGGCGCCGTCCCCGTCCGTGCCGCCTTGCCCGCCTGCCCGCCGCCGGGCGTCTGTCCGCGGAGGGGACGGGCGAGCGCGTGGTGTCACCCGCGAGGCGGTGTGTGCGGGCGCGCGGGGGTGTGGGCGCCGCGGCGGCGGCGGCGGCGGCGGTCGAGCCGGAGGGCCGGCGAGGCGAGCGGGGAGCTGGGAAGCGCGGGGCCGGCGGGCCGCAGGCGCGCGGGCGGCGGGGCGACGCCGCTCCCGGTGGCGGCCGGGCTCTGACGCCTGGGGCGGGGGGGGGGTGGTCTGCGGGGACGGACCCCCCCCAACATCCCGAGGCAGGCGGTGTGGCCGGCCCGCCG
>NW_026991300.1:347500-350000 GCF_036370855.1 Dromaius novaehollandiae | reverse complement strand
GAGGCGCCGCGCGAGAGCGAGCGAGCCCGTGGGCGCGTGCCGGGGGCAGGGCCGGCGGGCCGCGCGAGCCCGCCGCGAGGAAGAGGGGTTACGGGCCCCCGTGGCATTCCGAAACCTGTGCCGGCCCGCCGCCGGGCCGCCGCCGGGCCGCCGCGCCTCGCTGCCGATGCCGACGGCACCGGACACCGGTGTGGCCCCCCCGCCCGCCGCGTCCCGGCTGCCGCGCGCGCGTACCCGAGTTCGCCTGTCCCGCACTCTGCGCCGCGGGGCCGAGCACGGGGCTCGGCCCGCCGGCGGGTGCACGGCCCTCCCGAGGCCGCGCTCGCTCGCCGAGAGCCCGCTGCCGATTCCACCGCTGCCGGTGGGGGACCGCCTCCCCCCGTCTCTCCCCTCTCGCCTCTGCTGGTGCCCGCTCCGCTGCCGGTGCCCGTCTCCGGGAGCCGCGGCCCGCCCCCCCCGCCCCCCCACCCCACGGCGCTCCGCTGCCGCTGGGGGGGAAGGGGAAGGGGGGGGGGTCCGGCCCAGGGGAGGGCCCGGCGGGAGCGGGCGGCAGTGCGTGTGAGGGGCGGCGGGGCTTGGCTACTCCCCGGCGCCCGCGGGAGAGGAAGCGGCGGGCGCGGAGGCGAGGGAGACGGCCCTCCGGGTTGGGACGGGTCCCACGGGTCCCCACCCCTAAGCTGTGGGGGGCGGACCCGCGGCGGGCTGCGGCGGAGCAGCCCGTCCGCAGAGACCTGCGGGGGCAGGCGTTCCGGGATGGCGCGCGGGGCGGGCGCCGGGCCCCCGAGCGGGGGGCGTCGCGTTGAGGCCAAGCGAGGCGACGGTTCGTGCCCGAGTGGGCGGCCCGAGCCACGGCTCTCCTCCCGGGTGCAGCTGCCACCCGGCGCCGGGTTACTGAGGGAAACCCCGGGCCCCGGGAGGAGGACGAGGTCGTGGCGGCGGGTGTCGGGCGCACCCCGCGGGCGGACGCTCCGCCGAGGGGCGCGGGGGCCGGCTGGCGGGTGCCGGGTTCCCCCTCCGCGTCCCGTCTCGTCGCCGCTGCCGAGGCTGCCGCCGTCGCCGCGAGGCGGCGGCGGCCCGGTGGCGGGCGGCGGCGGGGGAGGCACCCCCGCGGGGATTTCAGGTCGTTTCCCTCACCCCAGGGCCAGGTACCTAGCGCCCGCGCTTCTCCTGCCCCCCCCTCGGTGACCCACCCGTGTGGTCCCGTGTGCCAGCGTGCTCCTCCCGGGTGCCGCACCGTGCGCGCCGCACCGGCCGTGCCTTCCCCCCCCCCGCCTCGGCTTCCCCCCACCCCGGTCCTTCCTCCCCCGCGGTGGGGGTGGGGGGGGCGGGGAGGGAGGGAGCGAGCGAGAGAGGGGAGAGGGCCTCCGGCCACCGCGGCCGCCGGCAGCCGCCCCGGGCAGGGATGGCCATGGGCCCCGGGCTCCGGGCCCGAGGGTTCTCGGTTGGAGAGCCGGGCGGAGGTTTAAAGACTCGGGCGGCCCGATGCGACTCGCGGAGGCGGCCGGGCGTGCTGCCGGAGGGCCGGGGGGTCGGCGCGCGCGGGCGCCGCGCCCCCCCATGCCAGCCGGCGCGCCCCGTGCTCGCCCCGCGGGCAGCCGGGACGGAGAGGGGTTACCCTGCCCCCTCTCTCCGCGGTCTGGTCTCGGCGGAGAGACGCCGCGCGGTCGGCCTAGTTGCCGGCCTGCCTCGAGCGTTGCGAGCCGGGCGCGAGCGCGTGCTCGCCGCCGGGAGGGCGAGCCCCCACCGCGGGTGGTGCGGGCGCCGAGCCTCCGCGCGTCTCCTCCTTCTCCCTGGCCGGTGCTTCTGGGTCTTCCGCCGTGGCCGCCGTCGGCGGCGCCCTACCCTACGCGCCTGCCCCGGCACTCTGCCGTCCGGGGCGCCCGCCTCGCTCTGCCCCGCCCGGCTCCGCCAGGCAGCGGGGGGGCGGTGGTGGGGCGGCGGCGGGGGCGGCCCGCCCCGCTCTCCGCGTGGAGACGGGGAGAGCGGGCGCCGTCCCCGTCCGTGCCGCCTTGCCCGCCTGCCCGCCGCCGGGCGTCTGTCCGCGGAGGGGACGGGCGAGCGCGTGGCGTCACCCGCGAGGCGGTGTGTGCGGGCGCGCGGGGGTGTGGGCGCCGCGGCGGCGGCGGCGGCGGCGGTCGAGCCGGAGGGCCGGCGAGGCGAGCGGGGAGCTGGGAAGCGCGGGGCCGGCGGGCCGCAGGCGCGCGGGCGGCGGGGCGACGCCGCTCCCGGTGGCGGCCGGGCTCTGACGCCTGGGGCGGGGGGGGGGTGGTCTGCGGGGACGGACCCCCCCCAACATCCCGAGGCAGGCGGTGTGGCCGGCCCGCCGCTCCCTGCCGGGCCAGACCGAGCCGGGCGCCTGGGCCGGACTCGAAGCGAGACAGGGTTTGTCCCCAGGTCGGGAGCGAGGGCTCCCCGCCCTTCTCGTTCGGGTTTGCCCTTCGTTTCCCCCCCCCCTTTCTCTGTGCTTGTACGGTCAGTGAGGCAAGCCCCTCTCTTTCTC
>NW_026991300.1:332500-335000 GCF_036370855.1 Dromaius novaehollandiae | reverse complement strand
GGGACGGACGACGACGGCGGCGGAGGGGCCGGCCCGCGTCGCGGGCGGGCGACGGCGCGCAAGCGGGACCCCGGAGTGGAAGGGCCTGCCTCCCGGCCCTGGCGAGCGAGGCGCCGCGCGAGAGCGAGCGAGCCCGTGGGCGCGTGCCGGGGGCAGGGCCGGCGGGCCGCGCGAGCCCGCCGCGAGGAAGAGGGGTTACGGGCCCCCGTGGCATTCCGAAACCTGTGCCGGCCCGCCGCCGGGCCGCCGCCGGGCCGCCGCGCCTCGCTGCCGATGCCGACGGCACCGGACACCGGTGTGGCCCCCCCGCCCGCCGCGTCCCGGCTGCCGCGCGCGCGTACCCGAGTTCGCCTGTCCCGCACTCTGCGCCGCGGGGCCGAGCACGGGGCTCGGCCCGCCGGCGGGTGCACGGCCCTCCCGAGGCCGCGCTCGCTCGCCGAGAGCCCGCTGCCGATTCCACCGCTGCCGGTGGGGGACCGCCTCCCCCCGTCTCTCCCCTCTCGCCTCTGCTGGTGCCCGCTCCGCTGCCGGTGCCCGTCTCCGGGAGCCGCGGCCCGCCCCCCCCGCCCCCCCACCCCACGGCGCTCCGCTGCCGCTGGGGGGGAAGGGGAAGGGGGGGGGGTCCGGCCCAGGGGAGGGCCCGGCGGGAGCGGGCGGCAGTGCGTGTGAGGGGCGGCGGGGCTTGGCTACTCCCCCCGGCGCCCGCGGGAGAGGAAGCGGCGGGCGCGGAGGCGAGGGAGACGGCCCTCCGGGTTGGGACGGGTCCCACGGGTCCCCACCCCTAAGCTGTGGGGGGCGGACCCGCGGCGGGCTGCGGCGGAGCAGCCCGTCCGCAGAGACCTGCGGGGGCAGGCGTTCCGGGATGGCGCGCGGGGCGGGCGCCGGGCCCCCGAGCGGGGGGCGTCGCGTTGAGGCCAAGCGAGGCGACGGTTCGTGCCCGAGTGGGCGGCCCGAGCCACGGCTCTCCTCCCGGGTGCAGCTGCCACCCGGCGCCGGGTTACTGAGGGAAACCCCGGGCCCCGGGAGGAGGACGAGGTCGTGGCGGCGGGTGTCGGGCGCACCCCGCGGGCGGACGCTCCGCCGAGGGGCGCGGGGGCCGGCTGGCGGGTGCCGGGTTCCCCCTCCGCGTCCCGTCTCGTCGCCGCTGCCGAGGCTGCCGCCGTCGCCGCGAGGTGGCGGCGGCCCGGTGGCGGGCGGCGGCGGGGGAGGCACCCCCGCGGGGATTTCAGGTCGTTTCCCTCACCCCAGGGCCAGGTACCTAGCGCCCGCGCTTCTCCTGCCCCCCCCTCGGTGACCCACCCGTGTGGTCCCGTGTGCCAGCGTGCTCCTCCCGGGTGCCGCACCGTGCGCGCCGCACCGGCCGTGCCTTCCCCCCCCCCGCCTCGGCTTCCCCCCACCCCGGTCCTTCCTCCCCCGCGGTGGGGGTGGGGGGGGCGGGGAGGGAGGGAGCGAGCGAGAGAGGGGAGAGGGCCTCCGGCCACCGCGGCCGCCGGCAGCCGCCCCGGGCAGGGATGGCCATGGGCCCCGGGCTCCGGGCCCGAGGGTTCTCGGTTGGAGAGCCGGGCGGAGGTTTAAAGACTCGGGCGGCCCGATGCGACTCGCGGAGGCGGCCGGGCGTGCTGCCGGAGGGCCGGGGGGTCGGCGCGCGCGGGCGCCGCGCCCCCCCATGCCAGCCGGCGCGCCCCGTGCTCGCCCCGCGGGCAGCCGGGACGGAGAGGGGTTACCCTGCCCCCTCTCTCCGCGGTCTGGTCTCGGCGGAGAGACGCCGCGCGGTCGGCCTAGTTGCCGGCCTGCCTCGAGCGTTGCGAGCCGGGCGCGAGCGCGTGCTCGCCGCCGGGAGGGCGAGCCCCCACCGCGGGTGGTGCGGGCGCCGAGCCTCCGCGCGTCTCCTCCTTCTCCCTGGCCGGTGCTTCTGGGTCTTCCGCCGTGGCCGCCGTCGGCGGCGCCCTACCCTACGCGCCCGCCCCGGCACTCTGCCGTCCGGGGCGCCCGCCTCGCTCTGCCCCGCCCGGCTCCGCCAGGCAGCGGGGGGGCGGTGGTGGGGCGGCGGCGGGGGCGGCCCGCCCCGCTCTCCGCGTGGAGACGGGGAGAGCGGGCGCCGTCCCCGTCCGTGCCGCCTTGCCCGCCTGCCCGCCGCCGGGCGTCTGTCCGCGGAGGGGACGGGCGAGCGCGTGGTGTCACCCGCGAGGCGGTGTGTGCGGGCGCGCGGGGGTGTGGGCGCCGCGGCGGCGGCGGCGGCGGCGGTCGAGCCGGAGGGCCGGCGAGGCGAGCGGGGAGCTGGGAAGCGCGGGGCCGGCGGGCCGCAGGCGCGCGGGCGGCGGGGCGACGCCGCTCCCGGTGGCGGCCGGGCTCTGACGCCTGGGGCGGGGGGGGGGTGGTCTGCGGGGACGGACCCCCCCCAACATCCCGAGGCAGGCGGTGTGGCCGGCCCGCCGCTCCCTGCCGGGCCAGACCGAGCCGGGCGCCTGGGCCGGACTCGAAGCGAGACAGGGTTTGTCCC
>NW_026991300.1:317500-320000 GCF_036370855.1 Dromaius novaehollandiae | reverse complement strand
CCGACTCCCCCGAGGATCCTGCTGCCGTCACCGGGAGCAGGCTAGGGGGAAGGTGAGCCGGGGGGGGAGGAGGGGGGGGAGGCCCCCCGCGGCGGAGGGGGAGCGTCCGGCGGGAGGGACGGACGACGACGGCGGCGGAGGGGCCGGCCCGCGTCGCGGGCGGGCGACGGCGCGCAAGCGGGACCCCGGAGTGGAAGGGCCTGCCTCCCGGCCCTGGCGAGCGAGGCGCCGCGCGAGAGCGAGCGAGCCCGTGGGCGCGTGCCGGGGGCAGGGCCGGCGGGCCGCGCGAGCCCGCCGCGAGGAAGAGGGGTTACGGGCCCCCGTGGCATTCCGAAACCTGTGCCGGCCCGCCGCCGGGCCGCCGCCGGGCCGCCGCGCCTCGCTGCCGATGCCGACGGCACCGGACACCGGTGTGGCCCCCCCGCCCGCCGCGTCCCGGCTGCCGCGCGCGCGTACCCGAGTTCGCCTGTCCCGCACTCTGCGCCGCGGGGCCGAGCACGGGGCTCGGCCCGCCGGCGGGTGCACGGCCCTCCCGAGGCCGCGCTCGCTCGCCGAGAGCCCGCTGCCGATTCCACCGCTGCCGGTGGGGGACCGCCTCCCCCCGTCTCTCCCCTCTCGCCTCTGCTGGTGCCCGCTCCGCTGCCGGTGCCCGTCTCCGGGAGCCGCGGCCCGCCCCCCCCGCCCCCCCACCCCACGGCGCTCCGCTGCCGCTGGGGGGGAAGGGGAAGGGGGGGGGGTCCGGCCCAGGGGAGGGCCCGGCGGGAGCGGGCGGCAGTGCGTGTGAGGGGCGGCGGGGCTTGGCTACTCCCCCCGGCGCCCGCGGGAGAGGAAGCGGCGGGCGCGGAGGCGAGGGAGACGGCCCTCCGGGTTGGGACGGGTCCCACGGGTCCCCACCCCTAAGCTGTGGGGGGCGGACCCGCGGCGGGCTGCGGCGGAGCAGCCCGTCCGCAGAGACCTGCGGGGGCAGGCGTTCCGGGATGGCGCGCGGGGCGGGCGCCGGGCCCCCGAGCGGGGGGCGTCGCGTTGAGGCCAAGCGAGGCGACGGTTCGTGCCCGAGTGGGCGGCCCGAGCCACGGCTCTCCTCCCGGGTGCAGCTGCCACCCGGCGCCGGGTTACTGAGGGAAACCCCGGGCCCCGGGAGGAGGACGAGGTCGTGGCGGCGGGTGTCGGGCGCACCCCGCGGGCGGACGCTCCGCCGAGGGGCGCGGGGGCCGGCTGGCGGGTGCCGGGTTCCCCCTCCGCGTCCCGTCTCGTCGCCGCTGCCGAGGCTGCCGCCGTCGCCGCGAGGCGGCGGCGGCCCGGTGGCGGGCGGCGGCGGGGGAGGCACCCCCGCGGGGATTTCAGGTCGTTTCCCTCACCCCAGGGCCAGGTACCTAGCGCCCGCGCTTCTCCTGCCCCCCCCTCGGTGACCCACCCGTGTGGTCCCGTGTGCCAGCGTGCTCCTCCCGGGTGCCGCACCGTGCGCGCCGCACCGGCCGTGCCTTCCCCCCCCCCGCCTCGGCTTCCCCCCACCCCGGTCCTTCCTCCCCCGCGGTGGGGGTGGGGGGGGCGGGGAGGGAGGGAGCGAGCGAGAGAGGGGAGAGGGCCTCCGGCCACCGCGGCCGCCGGCAGCCGCCCCGGGCAGGGATGGCCATGGGCCCCGGGCTCCGGGCCCGAGGGTTCTCGGTTGGAGAGCCGGGCGGAGGTTTAAAGACTCGGGCGGCCCGATGCGACTCGCGGAGGCGGCCGGGCGTGCTGCCGGAGGGCCGGGGGGTCGGCGCGCGCGGGCGCCGCGCCCCCCCATGCCAGCCGGCGCGCCCCGTGCTCGCCCCGCGGGCAGCCGGGACGGAGAGGGGTTACCCTGCCCCCTCTCTCCGCGGTCTGGTCTCGGCGGAGAGACGCCGCGCGGTCGGCCTAGTTGCCGGCCTGCCTCGAGCGTTGCGAGCCGGGCGCGAGCGCGTGCTCGCCGCCGGGAGGGCGAGCCCCCACCGCGGGTGGTGCGGGCGCCGAGCCTCCGCGCGTCTCCTCCTTCTCCCTGGCCGGTGCTTCTGGGTCTTCCGCCGTGGCCGCCGTCGGCGGCGCCCTACCCTACGCGCCCGCCCCGGCACTCTGCCGTCCGGGGCGCCCGCCTCGCTCTGCCCCGCCCGGCTCCGCCAGGCAGCGGGGGGGCGGTGGTGGGGCGGCGGCGGGGGCGGCCCGCCCCGCTCTCCGCGTGGAGACGGGGAGAGCGGGCGCCGTCCCCGTCCGTGCCGCCTTGCCCGCCTGCCCGCCGCCGGGCGTCTGTCCGCGGAGGGGACGGGCGAGCGCGTGGTGTCACCCGCGAGGCGGTGTGTGCGGGCGCGCGGGGGTGTGGGCGCCGCGGCGGCGGCGGCGGCGGCGGTCGAGCCGGAGGGCCGGCGAGGCGAGCGGGGAGCTGGGAAGCGCGGGGCCGGCGGGCCGCAGGCGCGCGGGCGGCGGGGCGACGCCGCTCCCGGTGGCGGCCGGGCTCTGACGCCTGGGGCGGGGGGGGGGTGGTCTGCGG
>NW_026991300.1:307500-310000 GCF_036370855.1 Dromaius novaehollandiae | reverse complement strand
ACGGCGCGAGAACCGATTAAAAAAAAAAAAAAAGGCGCGAACGGCGCGGGTTCGCACACAAGCACCCTCCGCTGCCTTGTTGGGGGGGGGGGGCGGGGGGCGCGCGCCAGGCGCGGTATCACGGGTTGTTGGCGGGCCAGTGCCGCCCTGCCCCGCTGACGGCGCCTGTGTGGAGTGTGTGTTTGTGTGCGCGCGTGCCCCGCCCCGGGGCCCCCCTGCTGCCTCGGGGCGCCGGTCAGCCCGGGGTCAGGGATTTCTGCTGAGGCGGGGCGTTGAAAGCAGTGCGAGGGGAGCAAGGCAGGCACCAGGAAAGGGAGGGGGTAAGGGGCGGCAGCGGCCGGGCAAGAAGAAAGAAAGAAAGGAAGAAAGAGGAAAAGAAAGAAAGGAATAAAAGGCAGACAGACAGACAGACAGACAGACAGACAAGACCTAGAGACCTAGATTCGTAAGTGAGCACCTTCCCCTGCTGTAGGACCGCGTGCCGGGGCGGGGCGGGGGGGGGGGGGGGGGCACCGCGCTCCCACACAGAAAACCGAGAAAAATCAGCAAGGCAGGAAAAGGAGGGGAAAAGACGCGCGTGCTCGGAAACGCAAAGAAACAAGAGCAAACCCGAAAAACAACACGACCCCAAAAAGAAGCGAGCGGAACCCCTTGCCCCGAAAGAAACGAACAAACAAACAAGCGAAGCGCTCGAGCCGGGGGGGGGGGGGGGGGGGGGCGGACGACCGGGGGTGCGCGGCGGGCCGTCCCGGTAGCGGCCGGCGCAGCGGGTCCGCCGTGGCAGCGGCCGGCCCACGCCCCCGGGCCTGGGAGGCTGCCTTGGCGGCGGCCAGAGGGTCTACCGGCTCCGGGAGTCTCGGAGGGGCGAGCCGGTCGACGCGGCTCCGCTGGGTCTCGCGGAGGCGAGCAGGTCGACCTGGATCCGGGGGTCGCGGAGGGGCGAGCTGGTCGACCGGGCTCCGCGAGGCTGCCTGGGGCGCGCGGCGTGCCGGTCTACCCGGCTCCGGGCTTGGGGCTCGGCCAGCCGGTCGACCGGGCTCCGGGAGGCGCGAGGAAGTGGCAGGCCGTCTCCCGGGTCCGCCTCCCACGCTGTCAGCAGGTCTACCCGGCTCCGGCGAGACTTGGCCGCCCTTCGGGGTGGTGACCGGTAGACCTGTTTCCCCCGGCTTTCCTCTGGAGCGGCGAAAGGGGTCGCTCTGCGTCGCTGCCTCCAGTTACGTCATCGTAGACGTGGGCCATTCCCGCGCCCCTCCCCGGTAGGAGGGGCGGGTGTCCTTTGGCTCTCCGGCGCCGCCTGACTTAGCGGTACGACTGTAGGGGAGAGAGGTGAGCAACCACTCACCTTCCGGAGACTGGCTCCCGGGCGCCCCCTGCGCATGCAGCCGACTTGCGAGAGGGGTGAGGCGGCCTGTGAGGGCAGGCAGGAGCGGTCCCGTCCCGGTTCTCTCCACCGGAGCGCGCTTGGTGCGGCGGCCTCCCGGCAGCTCCCTGGCAGCCCCGCGAGCGTGTCCCAGGTGCCAGGAAGCGCGGAGAGCGGGCTCGCCGGCGGCTAGTGGCTGGAGCGCGGGTTGGCCCGGCGAGAGCAAGAGCGAGAGCGAAGGGGGGCACGGGGGTGCCCCGTGCGGCTCCGGCTTCGGGGTTCTCCGCCGCAGGCAGCGCGGGGCGATGCCAGCGCTCCGGCTGCCGATCCCATCCCTACCCGCACGCAGCGCCCGCTGAGGCGTCCCGGGACACGTCGCAGAGGCCCCTCGGCGGGCCGGTGCTTCCCTGCTCGCCCTGTCCCAGGGAGCGCGGGGGGGTGGCCGGTGTTCAGGCTCGAGCGGGCACCTCTGGCAGACGCTGCTCCCTCACCCCCACGCAGCGCCCGCCGCTGGCTGCCTCCTCGGTGGCCACGCCGGGCAGGGCAGTTGGCTCAGGACCTGACCGATCTCGATCGATCGATGAGGCCGTTCGGGTCGCGTCGGAGAGGGCCCCCGGCGGGTCGGCTCTTCCGTGCTCCCCGTCACAGGGTGCGCGGCGGTGTCCGATGTTCAGGCAGGGGGGTCTCCTCTCCAGCGCGCGCCCCGTGGTGTGCGAGGTGCTGCCCGCTGGAGCGGCGAGGGGCCGCTTTCCTCGGGCTTCTTTCACCGAACCCGGCTCTGCGAGGCCGAGTGGCCCTGTGAGCTCCCAGGCGTCCGAAAAACCTGCGCGAGGCGTCGGCGATGGTCCCAGCCCCGGGTCGCCGGGTGCCGGCCGCAAGCAGCTCGATGGGTGGGGGTGGCGAACCGAGAAGCAGGGGCGAGTTGGGTGCCAGCCCACCCCCCTGGGTGTGCCGCGGGGGCACCGTGCTGCGCGGAAAAAAAGCGAGGGCCGGGGGCGTCCGCCCCCCGCCGCCTAGAGCTGCCGGACCCCCCGCCTGCTGCGGAGCGTGCCGCCCCGGTGTTCCTCGGTTGGGGGGGGCCGCGCCCGCCTCGAGGTCGCTTACCTCCTCTAGCACGTCCGTGGCTCCCGCCAAGGGAGC
>NW_026991300.1:292500-295000 GCF_036370855.1 Dromaius novaehollandiae | reverse complement strand
TTCGGAACGGAACGGCCCCGGCCGGGGAACGTGAGGGAACAAGCAGGCTTGGCGGCGGCGAAAAGGCGGGCGGGGGGGGGGGGGGGCGCGGGGGGGGCCGGCGGGCGGACGGCGCGAGAACCGATTAAAAAAAAAAAAAAAGGCGCGAACGGCGCGGGTTCGCACACAAGCACCCTCCGCTGCCTTGTTGGGGGGGGGGGGCGGGGGGCGCGCGCCAGGCGCGGTATCACGGGTTGTTGGCGGGCCAGTGCCGCCCTGCCCCGCTGACGGCGCCTGTGTGGAGTGTGTGTTTGTGTGCGCGTGTGCCCCGCCCCGGGGCCCCCCTGCTGCCTCGGGGCGCCGGTCAGCCCGGGGTCAGGGATTTCTGCTGAGGCGGGGCGTTGAAAGCAGTGCGAGGGGAACAAGGCAGGCACCAGGAAAGGGAGGGGGTAAGGGGCGGCAGCGGCCAGGCAAGAAGAAAGAAAGAAAGGAAGAAAGAGGAAAAGAAAGAAAGGAATAAAAGGCAGACAGACAGACAGACAGACAGACAGACAAGACCTAGAGACCTAGATTCGTAAGTGAGCACCTTCCCCTGCTGTAGGACCGCGTGCCGGGGCGGGGCGGGGCGGGGGGGGGGGGGGGGCACCGCGCTCCCACACAGAAAACCGAGAAAAATCAGCAAGGCAGGAAAAGGAGGGGAAAAGACGCGCGTGCTCGGAAACGCAAAGAAACAAGAGCAAACCCGAAAAACAACACGACCCCAAAAAGAAGCGAGCGGAACCCCTTGCCCCGAAAGAAACGAACAAACAAACAAGCGAAGCGCTCGAGCCGGGGGGGGGGGGGGGGGGGGCGGACGACCGGGGGTGCGCGGCGGGCCGTCCCGGTAGCGGCCGGCGCAGCGGGTCCGCCGTGGCAGCGGCCGGCCCACGCCCCCGGGCCTGGGAGGCTGCCTTGGCGGCGGCCAGAGGGTCTACCGGCTCCGGGAGTCTCGGAGGGGCGAGCCGGTCGACGCGGCTCCGCTGGGTCTCGCGGAGGCGAGCAGGTCGACCTGGATCCGGGGGTCGCGGAGGGGCGAGCTGGTCGACCGGGCTCCGCGAGGCTGCCTGGGGCGCGCGGCGTGCCGGTCTACCCGGCTCCGGGCTTGGGGCTCGGCCAGCCGGTCGACCGGGCTCCGGGAGGCGCGAGGAAGTGGCAGGCCGTCTCCCGGGTCCGCCTCCCACGCTGTCAGCAGGTCTACCCGGCTCCGGCGAGACTTGGCCGCCCTTCGGGGTGGTGACCGGTAGACCTGTTTCCCCCGGCTTTCCTCTGGAGCGGCGAAAGGGGTCGCTCTGCGTCGCTGCCTCCAGTTACGTCATCGTAGACGTGGGCCATTCCCGCGCCCCTCCCCGGTAGGAGGGGCGGGTGTCCTTTGGCTCTCCGGCGCCGCCTGACTTAGCGGTACGACTGTAGGGGAGAGAGGTGAGCAACCACTCACCTTCCGGAGACTGGCTCCCGGGCGCCCCCTGCGCATGCAGCCGACTTGCGAGAGGGGTGAGGCGGCCTGTGAGGGCAGGCAGGAGCGGTCCCGTCCCGGTTCTCTCCACCGGAGCGCGCTTGGTGCGGCGGCCTCCCGGCAGCTCCCTGGCAGCCCCGCGAGCGTGTCCCAGGTGCCAGGAAGCGCGGAGAGCGGGCTCGCCGGCGGCTAGTGGCTGGAGCGCGGGTTGGCCCGGCGAGAGCAAGAGCGAGAGCGAAGGGGGGCACGGGGGTGCCCCGTGCGGCTCCGGCTTCGGGGTTCTCCGCCGCAGGCAGCGCGGGGCGATGCCAGCGCTCCGGCTGCCGATCCCATCCCTACCCGCACGCAGCGCCCGCTGAGGCGTCCCGGGACACGTCGCAGAGGCCCCTCGGCGGGCCGGTGCTTCCCTGCTCGCCCTGTCCCAGGGAGCGCGGGGGGGTGGCCGGTGTTCAGGCTCGAGCGGGCACCTCTGGCAGACGCTGCTCCCTCACCCCCACGCAGCGCCCGCCGCTGGCTGCCTCCTCGGTGGCCACGCCGGGCAGGGCAGTTGGCTCAGGACCTGACCGATCTCGATCGATCGATGAGGCCGTTCGGGTCGCGTCGGAGAGGGCCCCCGGCGGGTCGGCTCTTCCGTGCTCCCCGTCACAGGGTGCGCGGCGGTGTCCGATGTTCAGGCAGGGGGGTCTCCTCTCCAGCGCGCGCCCCGTGGTGTGCGAGGTGCTGCCCGCTGGAGCGGCGAGGGGCCGCTTTCCTCGGGCTTCTTTCACCGAACCCGGCTCTGCGAGGCCGAGTGGCCCTGTGAGCTCCCAGGCGTCCGAAAAACCTGCGCGAGGCGTCGGCGATGGTCCCAGCCCCGGGTCGCCGGGTGCCGGCCGCAAGCAGCTCGATGGGTGGGGGTGGCGAACCGAGAAGCAGGGGCGAGTTGGGTGCCAGCCCACCCCCCTGGGTGTGCCGCGGGGGCACCGTGCTGCGCGGAAAAAAAGCGAGGGCCGGGGGCGTCCGCCCCCCGCCGCCTAGAGCTGCCGGACC
>NW_026991300.1:277500-280000 GCF_036370855.1 Dromaius novaehollandiae | reverse complement strand
GCGCGGAACCCCGAGGCTTCGGAACGGAACGGGGGTCGGGGCGGGGTGGGGGGGGGGGGCGCGGGGGGGGGTGGGGGGGGGGGCGCGAAGATTCCGCCTCGGCTCCCAGAGGCGCGCGGAACCCCGAGGCTTCGGAACGGAACGGGGGTCGGGGCGGGGTGGGGGGGGGGGGGCGCGCGGGGGGGGTGGGGGGGGGCGCGAAGATTCCGCCTCGGCTCCCAGAGGCGCGCGGAACCCCGAGGCTTCGGAACGGAACGGGGGTCGGGGCGGGGTGGGGGTGGGGGCGCGCGGGGGGGGGTGGGGGGGGGGCGCGAAGATTCCGCCTCGGCTCCCAGAGGCGCGCGGAACCCCGAGGCTTCGGAACGGAACGGCCCCGGCCGGGGAACGTGAGGGAACAAGCAGGCTTGGCGGCGGCGAAAAGGCGGGCGGGGGGGGGGGGGGGGGCGCGGGGGGGGGCCGGCGGGCGGACGGCGCGAGAACCGATTAAAAAAAAAAAAAAAGGCGCGAACGGCGCGGGTTCGCACACAAGCACCCTCCGCTGCCTTGTTGGGGGGGGGGGGCGGGGGGCGCGCGCCAGGCGCGGTATCACGGGTTGTTGGCGGGCCAGTGCCGCCCTGCCCCGCTGACGGCGCCTGTGTGGAGTGTGTGTTTGTGTGCGCGCGTGCCCCGCCCCGGGGCCCCCCTGCTGCCTCGGGGCGCCGGTCAGCCCGGGGTCAGGGATTTCTGCTGAGGCGGGGCGTTGAAAGCAGTGCGAGGGGAGCAAGGCAGGCACCAGGAAAGGGAGGGGGTAAGGGGCGGCAGCGGCCGGGCAAGAAGAAAGAAAGAAAGGAAGAAAGAGGAAAAGAAAGAAAGGAATAAAAGGCAGACAGACAGACAGACAGACAGACAGACAAGACCTAGAGACCTAGATTCGTAAGTGAGCACCTTCCCCTGCTGTAGGACCGCGTGCCGGGGCGGGGCGGGGGGGGGGGGGGGGGCACCGCGCTCCCACACAGAAAACCGAGAAAAATCAGCAAGGCAGGAAAAGGAGGGGAAAAGACGCGCGTGCTCGGAAACGCAAAGAAACAAGAGCAAACCCGAAAAACAACACGACCCCAAAAAGAAGCGAGCGGAACCCCTTGCCCCGAAAGAAACGAACAAACAAACAAGCGAAGCGCTCGAGCCGGGGGGGGGCGGACGACCGGGGGTGCGCGGCGGGCCGTCCCGGTAGCGGCCGGCGCAGCGGGTCCGCCGTGGCAGCGGCCGGCCCACGCCCCCGGGCCTGGGAGGCTGCCTTGGCGGCGGCCAGAGGGTCTACCGGCTCCGGGAGTCTCGGAGGGGCGAGCCGGTCGACGCGGCTCCGCTGGGTCTCGCGGAGGCGAGCAGGTCGACCTGGATCCGGGGGTCGCGGAGGGGCGAGCTGGTCGACCGGGCTCCGCGAGGCTGCCTGGGGCGCGCGGCGTGCCGGTCTACCCGGCTCCGGGCTTGGGGCTCGGCCAGCCGGTCGACCGGGCTCCGGGAGGCGCGAAGAAGTGGCAGGCCGTCTCCCGGGTCCGCCTCCCACGCTGTCAGCAGGTCTACCCGGCTCCGGCGAGACTTGGCCGCCCTTCGGGGTGGTGACCGGTAGACCTGTTTCCCCCGGCTTTCCTCTGGAGCGGCGAAAGGGGTCGCTCTGCGTCGCTGCCTCCAGTTACGTCATCGTAGACGTGGGCCATTCCCGCGCCCCTCCCCGGTAGGAGGGGCGGGTGTCCTTTGGCTCTCCGGCGCCGCCTGACTTAGCGGTACGACTGTAGGGGAGAGAGGTGAGCAACCACTCACCTTCCGGAGACTGGCTCCCGGGCGCCCCCTGCGCATGCAGCCGACTTGCGAGAGGGGTGAGGCGGCCTGTGAGGGCAGGCAGGAGCGGTCCCGTCCCGGTTCTCTCCACCGGAGCGCGCTTGGTGCGGCGGCCTCCCGGCAGCTCCCTGGCAGCCCCGCGAGCGTGTCCCAGGTGCCAGGAAGCGCGGAGAGCGGGCTCGCCGGCGGCTAGTGGCTGGAGCGCGGGTTGGCCCGGCGAGAGCGAGAGCGAGAGCGAAGGGGGGCACGGGGGTGCCCCGTGCGGCTCCGGCTTCGGGGTTCTCCGCCGCAGGCAGCGCGGGGCGATGCCAGCGCTCCGGCTGCCGATCCCATCCCTACCCGCACGCAGCGCCCGCTGAGGCGTCCCGGGACACGTCGCAGAGGCCCCTCGGCGGGCCGGTGCTTCCCTGCTCGCCCTGTCCCAGGGAGCGCGGGGGGGTGGCCGGTGTTCAGGCTCGAGCGGGCACCTCTGGCAGACGCTGCTCCCTCACCCCCACGCAGCGCCCGCCGCTGGCTGCCTCCTCGGTGGCCACGCCGGGCAGGGCAGTTGGCTCAGGACCTGACCGATCTCGATCGATCGATGAGGCCGTTCGGGTCGCGTCGGAGAGGGCCCCCGGCGGGTCGGCTCTTCCGTGCTCCCCGTCACAGGGTGCGCGGCGGTGTCCGATGTTCAGGCAGGGGGGTC
>NW_026991300.1:262500-265000 GCF_036370855.1 Dromaius novaehollandiae | reverse complement strand
GCTTCGGAACGGAACGGGGGTCGGGGCGTGGCGGGGGGGGGGCGCGCGGGGGGGGTGGGGGGGGCGCGAAGATTCCGCCTCGGCTCCCAGAGGCGCGCGGAACCCCGAGGCTTCGGAACGGAACGGGGGTCGGGGCGTGGCGGGGGGGGGGCGCGCGGGGGGGGTGGGGGGGGCGCGAAGATTCCGCCTCGGCTCCCAGAGGCGCGCGGAACCCCGAGGCTTCGGAACGGAACGGGGGTCGGGGCGGGGTGGGGGGGGGGGCGCGCGGGGGGGGGTGGGGGGGGGGCGCGAAGATTCCGCCTCGGCTCCCAGAGGCGCGCGGAACCCCGAGGCTTCGGAACGGAACGGGGGTCGGGGCGGGGTGGGGGGGGGGGGCGCGGGGGGGGGTTGGGGGGGGGGCGCGAAGATTCCGCCTCGGCTCCCAGAGGCGCGCGGAACCCCGAGGCTTCGGAACGGAACGGGGGTCGGGGCGGGGTGGGGGGGGGGGGGCGCGCGGGGGGGGTGGGGGGGGGCGCGAAGATTCCGCCTCGGCTCCCAGAGGCGCGCGGAACCCCGAGGCTTCGGAACGGAACGGGGGTCGGGGCGGGGTGGGGGTGGGGGCGCGCGGGGGGGGGTGGGGGGGGGGCGCGAAGATTCCGCCTCGGCTCCCAGAGGCGCGCGGAACCCCGAGGCTTCGGAACGGAACGGCCCCGGCCGGGGAACGTGAGGGAACAAGCAGGCTTGGCGGCGGCGAAAAGGCGGGCGGGGGGGGGGGGGGGGGCGCGGGGGGGGGCCGGCGGGCGGACGGCGCGAGAACCGATTAAAAAAAAAAAAAAAGGCGCGAACGGCGCGGGTTCGCACACAAGCACCCTCCGCTGCCTTGTTGGGGGGGGGGGGCGGGGGGCGCGCGCCAGGCGCGGTATCACGGGTTGTTGGCGGGCCAGTGCCGCCCTGCCCCGCTGACGGCGCCTGTGTGGAGTGTGTGTTTGTGTGCGCGCGTGCCCCGCCCCGGGGCCCCCCTGCTGCCTCGGGGCGCCGGTCAGCCCGGGGTCAGGGATTTCTGCTGAGGCGGGGCGTTGAAAGCAGTGCGAGGGGAGCAAGGCAGGCACCAGGAAAGGGAGGGGGTAAGGGGCGGCAGCGGCCGGGCAAGAAGAAAGAAAGAAAGGAAGAAAGAGGAAAAGAAAGAAAGGAATAAAAGGCAGACAGACAGACAGACAGACAGACAGACAAGACCTAGAGACCTAGATTCGTAAGTGAGCACCTTCCCCTGCTGTAGGACCGCGTGCCGGGGCGGGGCGGGGGGGGGGGGGGGGGCACCGCGCTCCCACACAGAAAACCGAGAAAAATCAGCAAGGCAGGAAAAGGAGGGGAAAAGACGCGCGTGCTCGGAAACGCAAAGAAACAAGAGCAAACCCGAAAAACAACACGACCCCAAAAAGAAGCGAGCGGAACCCCTTGCCCCGAAAGAAACGAACAAACAAACAAGCGAAGCGCTCGAGCCGGGGGGGGGCGGACGACCGGGGGTGCGCGGCGGGCCGTCCCGGTAGCGGCCGGCGCAGCGGGTCCGCCGTGGCAGCGGCCGGCCCACGCCCCCGGGCCTGGGAGGCTGCCTTGGCGGCGGCCAGAGGGTCTACCGGCTCCGGGAGTCTCGGAGGGGCGAGCCGGTCGACGCGGCTCCGCTGGGTCTCGCGGAGGCGAGCAGGTCGACCTGGATCCGGGGGTCGCGGAGGGGCGAGCTGGTCGACCGGGCTCCGCGAGGCTGCCTGGGGCGCGCGGCGTGCCGGTCTACCCGGCTCCGGGCTTGGGGCTCGGCCAGCCGGTCGACCGGGCTCCGGGAGGCGCGAAGAAGTGGCAGGCCGTCTCCCGGGTCCGCCTCCCACGCTGTCAGCAGGTCTACCCGGCTCCGGCGAGACTTGGCCGCCCTTCGGGGTGGTGACCGGTAGACCTGTTTCCCCCGGCTTTCCTCTGGAGCGGCGAAAGGGGTCGCTCTGCGTCGCTGCCTCCAGTTACGTCATCGTAGACGTGGGCCATTCCCGCGCCCCTCCCCGGTAGGAGGGGCGGGTGTCCTTTGGCTCTCCGGCGCCGCCTGACTTAGCGGTACGACTGTAGGGGAGAGAGGTGAGCAACCACTCACCTTCCGGAGACTGGCTCCCGGGCGCCCCCTGCGCATGCAGCCGACTTGCGAGAGGGGTGAGGCGGCCTGTGAGGGCAGGCAGGAGCGGTCCCGTCCCGGTTCTCTCCACCGGAGCGCGCTTGGTGCGGCGGCCTCCCGGCAGCTCCCTGGCAGCCCCGCGAGCGTGTCCCAGGTGCCAGGAAGCGCGGAGAGCGGGCTCGCCGGCGGCTAGTGGCTGGAGCGCGGGTTGGCCCGGCGAGAGCGAGAGCGAGAGCGAAGGGGGGCACGGGGGTGCCCCGTGCGGCTCCGGCTTCGGGGTTCTCCGCCGCAGGCAGCGCGGGGCGATGCCAGCGCTCCGGCTGCCGATCCCATCCCTACCCGCACGCAGCGCCCGCTGAGGCGTCCCGG
>NW_026991300.1:255000-257500 GCF_036370855.1 Dromaius novaehollandiae | reverse complement strand
CGCCCCGGGCAGGGATGGCCATGGGCCCCGGGCTCCGGGCCCGAGGGTTCTCGGTTGGAGAGCCGGGCGGAGGTTTAAAGACTCGGGCGGCCCGATGCGACTCGCGGAGGCGGCCGGGCGTGCTGCCGGAGGGCCGGGGGGTCGGCGCGCGCGGGCGCCGCGCCCCCCCATGCCAGCCGGCGCGCCCCGTGCTCGCCCCGCGGGCAGCCGGGACGGAGAGGGGTTACCCTGCCCCCTCTCTCCGCGGTCTGGTCTCGGCGGAGAGACGCCGCGCGGTCGGCCTAGTTGCCGGCCTGCCTCGAGCGTTGCGAGCCGGGCGCGAGCGCGTGCTCGCCGCCGGGAGGGCGAGCCCCCACCGCGGGTGGTGCGGGCGCCGAGCCTCCGCGCGTCTCCTCCTTCTCCCTGGCCGGTGCTTCTGGGTCTTCCGCCGTGGCCGCCGTCGGCGGCGCCCTACCCTACGCGCCCGCCCCGGCACTCTGCCGTCCGGGGCGCCCGCCTCGCTCTGCCCCGCCCGGCTCCGCCAGGCAGCGGGTGGGCGGTGGTGGGGCGGCGGCGGGGGTGGCCCGCCCCGCTCTCCGCGTGGAGACGGGGAGAGCGGGCGCCGTCCCCGTCCGTGCCGCCTTGCCCGCCTGCCCGCCGCCGGGCGTCTGTCCGCGGAGGGGACGGGCGAGCGCGTGGCGTCACCCGCGAGGCGGTGTGTGCGGGCGCGCGGGGGTGTGGGCGCCGCGGCGGCGGCGGCGGCGGCGGTCGAGCCGGAGGGCCGGCGAGGCGAGCGGGGAGCTGGGAAGCGCGGGGCCGGCGGGCCGCAGGCGCGCGGGCGGCGGGGCGACGCCGCTCCCGGTGGCGGCTGGGCTCTGACGCCTGGGGCGGGGGGGGGGTGGTCTGCGGGGACGGACCCCCCCCAACATCCCGAGGCAGGCGGTGTGGCCGGCCCGCCGCTCCCTGCCGGGCCAGACCGAGCCGGGCGCCTGGGCCGGACTCGAAGCGAGACAGGGTTTGTCCCCAGGTCGGGAGCGAGGGCTCCCCGCCCTTCTCGTTCGGGTTTGCCCTTCGTTTCCCCCCCCCTTTCTCTGTGCTTGTACGGTCAGTGAGGCAAGCCCCTCTCTTTCTCTCGCTCTCTCTCTCCTTCCGTCTCTGCCGTCCCTTGCTCAGCAGCCGGCGTCGGCGTGAGGAAGGGCGGTGGGGCGGAGGAGGAGGGGGCGGAGGAGGGGGGGGGCCCCCCAGGGGCTGCGAAAGCTGCCCGGTCCCCCCGCGCGCGCGGCGGGGACCGAAACCGAGACAACTCTTAGCGGTGGATCACTCGGCTCGTGCGTCGATGAAGAACGCAGCTAGCTGCGAGAATTAATGTGAATTGCAGGACACATTGATCATCGACACTTCGAACGCACTTGCGGCCCCGGGTTCCTCCCGGGGCTACGCCTGTCTGAGCGTCGCTTGACGGTCAATCGTCACCCGCGCCGTGGCGTGGGCGCAGCGGCGTGCCGCCCCTCGGTGGGTGTGGGGGGGGGCGCGGTTCGGGTGCGCCCGGCCGTGCCCGCCCTCCCCTCCGAGCCCGGCGGCTGCCGCCGCGCCGCGTGGCGTGCGCGGTGTGGCGCGGCTGGGGTGCCTCGCAGGCCCGTTGCCCCGGGGAGAGGGGGGGTGCTCTCCTTCCCCTCCCCGCGCGGCCGGGCCTTCGTCCCCCTAAGTGCAGACTCGGGAAACCCCCGCTCCCGGAGCGCCCGCGTCGCGGACTTCGTCCCGCCGGGCCCCCAGATCGGGTCGGTCGCGGTGGCCCGGCGCCCGGCGCCGCCCGCCCGCCACCACCGCCAGTGCCGCCGCACGGGCCTCTCCTCCACCACTCTCCCGGTGGTGCGCCGGTCCCCCGTTCCCCTCCGGCAGAGGGGACGGCCGGCCGCCCTTTGCCTCGCCCTGGCCCTGACCGCCGCCGTTTCGGCGCCCGCCGGGCCCCCCCCCCCAACCCCGCGCTTCCCCGCGTCCGCAGCGCGTCGTCGAGCCACTTCCACCCGCCGGCTGGCGTCAGCCGCGCGGCGTTGCGTTGAGGCCCGGCGGCGGCGGCGCGCGGGGGGCCGCGGCCGGGGGGGGGGCCGCGCAGCGCGGGCGCCGTGGGGCGGCGGCGGGGCGGGGGGCGAGGGAGGGCGCGCCGCGCCGTCCCCACGCCGGGGCGGAGAGCGGAGGTCAGCGGCCGGGAGGAGGAGGCGGCCGCAGAGCGGCGGAGGGCTGCGCGAGTGGCGTGAGCGAGCGAGCGCGCGTTGGCGAGCCGGGCCCGGGGGGGGGAGGCGCGGGCCTCGTCCCCGGCCCCGCGCGGCTGTCTGCGGGTGGGTACCGCGGTGGTACCGCTCCGTGCTGCCGCGCGCGCGTGCCGGTGGGCCGGCCCGCCGTGCTCTCCCCCTGCGCGGCGGCGTCCGCCGCGTGCCGGCGGGGGCCTCGGGCCGTCCTCCCAGCTGCCTCGGGCCCGCTCCGGGAGTCGAAGCGCGAGGGGCGCGGCGCGCGCGGGCGCGCC
>NW_026991300.1:247500-250000 GCF_036370855.1 Dromaius novaehollandiae | reverse complement strand
CCGCACCCTCCGCCCCACCCCACCCTCCGCGGGAGCGAACCCCCCCCCCCCCCCGGAACTCCATTTCGCCGGCCCTGCGGGGGGGGGGGGGGGGGCCGGGAGAGGGACAAGACACGGGCGCGGGGGGGGGGGGGGGGGGGCAACGGAGGGAGATGTCGGCGGAAAAGGGCAACGCGCGCAATCTCCTGCCCTGAGTGCCCGGAGGAAAGCTGGCGAGTCGCCGTGCGGCCGGGGTGGGGGGGGGCGCGCCGGGGCGGGGGGGTGGGGGGGGCGCGAAGATTCCGCCTCGGCTCCCAGAGGCGCGCGGAACCCCGAGGCTTCGGAACGGAACGGGGGTCGGGGCGTGGCGGGGGGGGGGCGCGCGGGGGGGGTGGGGGGGGCGCGAAGATTCCGCCTCGGCTCCCAGAGGCGCGCGGAACCCCGAGGCTTCGGAACGGAACGGGGGTCGGGGCGTGGCGGGGGGGGGGCGCGCGGGGGGGGTGGGGGGGGCGCGAAGATTCCGCCTCGGCTCCCAGAGGCGCGCGGAACCCCGAGGCTTCGGAACGGAACGGGGGTCGGGGCGGGGTGGGGGGGGGGGCGCGCGGGGGGGGGTGGGGGGGGGGGCGCGAAGATTCCGCCTCGGCTCCCAGAGGCGCGCGGAACCCCGAGGCTTCGGAACGGAACGGGGGTCGGGGCGGGGTGGGGGGGGGGGGGCGCGGGGGGGGGTGGGGGGGGGGGCGCGAAGATTCCGCCTCGGCTCCCAGAGGCGCGCGGAACCCCGAGGCTTCGGAACGGAACGGGGGTCGGGGCGGGGTGGGGGGGGGGGGGCGCGCGGGGGGGGTGGGGGGGGGCGCGAAGATTCCGCCTCGGCTCCCAGAGGCGCGCGGAACCCCGAGGCTTCGGAACGGAACGGGGGTCGGGGCGGGGTGGGGGGGGGGGCGCGCGGGGGGGGGTGGGGGGGGGGCGCGAAGATTCCGCCTCGGCTCCCAGAGGCGCGCGGAACCCCGAGGCTTCGGAACGGAACGGCCCCGGCCGGGGAACGTGAGGGAACAAGCAGGCTTGGCGGCGGCGAAAAGGCGGGCGGGGGGGGGGGGGGGGGGCGCGGGGGGGGGCCGGCGGGCGGACGGCGCGAGAACCGATTAAAAAAAAAAAAAAAGGCGCGAACGGCGCGGGTTCGCACACAAGCACCCTCCGCTGCCTTGTTGGGGGGGGGGGGGCGGGGGGCGCGCGCCAGGCGCGGTATCACGGGTTGTTGGCGGGCCAGTGCCGCCCTGCCCCGCTGACGGCGCCTGTGTGGAGTGTGTGTTTGTGTGCGCGCGTGCCCCGCCCCGGGGCCCCCCTGCTGCCTCGGGGCGCCGGTCAGCCCGGGGTCAGGGATTTCTGCTGAGGCGGGGCGTTGAAAGCAGTGCGAGGGGAGCAAGGCAGGCACCAGGAAAGGGAGGGGGTAAGGGGCGGCAGCGGCCGGGCAAGAAGAAAGAAAGAAAGGAAGAAAGAGGAAAAGAAAGAAAGGAATAAAAGGCAGACAGACAGACAGACAGACAGACAGACAAGACCTAGAGACCTAGATTCGTAAGTGAGCACCTTCCCCTGCTGTAGGACCGCGTGCCGGGGCGGGGCGGGGGGGGGGGGGGGGGCACCGCGCTCCCACACAGAAAACCGAGAAAAATCAGCAAGGCAGGAAAAGGAGGGGAAAAGACGCGCGTGCTCGGAAACGCAAAGAAACAAGAGCAAACCCGAAAAACAACACGACCCCAAAAAGAAGCGAGCGGAACCCCTTGCCCCGAAAGAAACGAACAAACAAACAAGCGAAGCGCTCGAGCCGGGGGGGGGCGGACGACCGGGGGTGCGCGGCGGGCCGTCCCGGTAGCGGCCGGCGCAGCGGGTCCGCCGTGGCAGCGGCCGGCCCACGCCCCCGGGCCTGGGAGGCTGCCTTGGCGGCGGCCAGAGGGTCTACCGGCTCCGGGAGTCTCGGAGGGGCGAGCCGGTCGACGCGGCTCCGCTGGGTCTCGCGGAGGCGAGCAGGTCGACCTGGATCCGGGGGTCGCGGAGGGGCGAGCTGGTCGACCGGGCTCCGCGAGGCTGCCTGGGGCGCGCGGCGTGCCGGTCTACCCGGCTCCGGGCTTGGGGCTCGGCCAGCCGGTCGACCGGGCTCCGGGAGGCGCGAAGAAGTGGCAGGCCGTCTCCCGGGTCCGCCTCCCACGCTGTCAGCAGGGTCTACCCGGCTCCGGCGAGACTTGGCCGCCCTTCGGGGTGGTGACCGGTAGACCTGTTTCCCCCGGCTTTCCTCTGGAGCGGCGAAAGGGGTCGCTCTGCGTCGCTGCCTCCAGTTACGTCATCGTAGACGTGGGCCATTCCCGCGCCCCTCCCCGGTAGGAGGGGCGGGTGTCCTTTGGCTCTCCGGCGCCGCCTGACTTAGCGGTACGACTGTAGGGGAGAGAGGTGAGCAACCACTCACCTTCCGGAGACTGGCTCCCGGGCGCCCCCTGCGCATGCAGCCGACTTGCGAGAGGGGTGAGGCGGC
>NW_026991300.1:240000-242500 GCF_036370855.1 Dromaius novaehollandiae | reverse complement strand
GGCGGCCCGGTGGCGGGCGGCGGCGGGGGAGGCACCCCCGCGGGGATTTCAGGTCGTTTCCCTCACCCCAGGGCCAGGTACCTAGCGCCCGCGCTTCTCCTGCCCCCCCCTCGGTGACCCACCCGTGTGGTCCCGTGTGCCAGCGTGCTCCTCCCGGGTGCCGCACCGTGCGCGCCGCACCGGCCGTGCCTTCCCCCCCCCCCGCCTCGGCTTCCCCCCACCCCGGTCCTTCCTCCCCCGCGGTGGGGGTGGGGGGGCGGGGAGGGAGGGAGCGAGCGAGAGAGGGGAGAGGGCCTCCGGCCACCGCGGCCGCCGGCAGCCGCCCCGGGCAGGGATGGCCATGGGCCCCGGGCTCCGGGCCCGAGGGTTCTCGGTTGGAGAGCCGGGCGGAGGTTTAAAGACTCGGGCGGCCCGATGCGACTCGCGGAGGCGGCCGGGCGTGCTGCCGGAGGGCCGGGGGGTCGGCGCGCGCGGGCGCCGCGCCCCCCCATGCCAGCCGGCGCGCCCCGTGCTCGCCCCGCGGGCAGCCGGGACGGAGAGGGGTTACCCTGCCCCCTCTCTCCGCGGTCTGGTCTCGGCGGAGAGACGCCGCGCGGTCGGCCTAGTTGCCGGCCTGCCTCGAGCGTTGCGAGCCGGGCGCGAGCGCGTGCTCGCCGCCGGGAGGGCGAGCCCCCACCGCGGGTGGTGCGGGCGCCGAGCCTCCGCGCGTCTCCTCCTTCTCCCTGGCCGGTGCTTCTGGGTCTTCCGCCGTGGCCGCCGTCGGCGGCGCCCTACCCTACGCGCCCGCCCCGGCACTCTGCCGTCCGGGGCGCCCGCCTCGCTCTGCCCCGCCCGGCTCCGCCAGGCAGCGGGTGGGCGGTGGTGGGGCGGCGGCGGGGGTGGCCCGCCCCGCTCTCCGCGTGGAGATGGGGAGAGCGGGCGCCGTCCCCGTCCGTGCCGCCTTGCCCGCCTGCCCGCCGCCGGGCGTCTGTCCGCGGAGGGGACGGGCGAGCGCGTGGCGTCACCCGCGAGGCGGTGTGTGCGGGCGCGCGGGGGTGTGGGCGCCGCGGCGGCGGCGGCGGCGGCGGTCGAGCCGGAGGGCCGGCGAGGCGAGCGGGGAGCTGGGAAGCGCGGGGCCGGCGGGCCGCAGGCGCGCGGGCGGCGGGGCGACGCCGCTCCCGGTGGCGGCTGGGCTCTGACGCCTGGGGCGGGGGGGGGGTGGTCTGCGGGGACGGACCCCCCCCAACATCCCGAGGCAGGCGGTGTGGCCGGCCCGCCGCTCCCTGCCGGGCCAGACCGAGCCGGGCGCCTGGGCCGGACTCGAAGCGAGACAGGGTTTGTCCCCAGGTCGGGAGCGAGGGCTCCCCGCCCTTCTCGTTCGGGTTTGCCCTTCGTTTCCCCCCCCCTTTCTCTGTGCTTGTACGGTCAGTGAGGCAAGCCCCTCTCTTTCTCTCGCTCTCTCTCTCCTTCCGTCTCTGCCGTCCCTTGCTCAGCAGCCGGCGTCGGCGTGAGGAAGGGCGGTGGGGCGGAGGAGGAGGGGGCGGAGGAGGGGGGGGGCCCCCCAGGGGCTGCGAAAGCTGCCCGGTCCCCCCGCGCGCGCGGCGGGGACCGAAACCGAGACAACTCTTAGCGGTGGATCACTCGGCTCGTGCGTCGATGAAGAACGCAGCTAGCTGCGAGAATTAATGTGAATTGCAGGACACATTGATCATCGACACTTCGAACGCACTTGCGGCCCCGGGTTCCTCCCGGGGCTACGCCTGTCTGAGCGTCGCTTGACGGTCAATCGTCACCCGCGCCGTGGCGTGGGCGCAGCGGCGTGCCGCCCCTCGGTGGGTGTGGGGGGGGGCGCGGTTCGGGTGCGCCCGGCCGTGCCCGCCCTCCCCTCCGAGCCCGGCGGCTGCCGCCGCGCCGCGTGGCGCGCGCGGTGTGGCGCGGCTGGGGTGCCTCGCAGGCCCGTTGCCCCGGGGAGAGGGGGGGTGCTCTCCTTCCCCTCCCCGCGCGGCCGGGCCTTCGTCCCCCTAAGTGCAGACTCGGGAAACCCCCGCTCCCGGAGCGCCCGCGTCGCGGACTTCGTCCCGCCGGGCCCCCAGATCGGGTCGGTCGCGGTGGCCCGGCGCCCGGCGCCGCCCGCCCGCCACCACCGCCAGTGCCGCCGCACGGGCCTCTCCTCCACCACTCTCCCGGTGGTGCGCCGGTCCCCCGTTCCCCTCCGGCAGAGGGGACGGCCGGCCGCCCTTTGCCTCGCCCTGGCCCTGACCGCCGCCGTTTCGGCGCCCGCCGGGCCCCCCCCCCCCAACCCCGCGCTTCCCCGCGTCCGCAGCGCGTCGTCGAGCCACTTCCACCCGCCGGCTGGCGTCAGCCGCGCGGCGTTGCGTTGAGGCCCGGCGGCGGCGGCGCGCGGGGGGCCGCGGCCGGGGGGGGGGCCGCGCAGCGCGGGCGCCGTGGGGCGGCGGCGGGGCGGGGGGCGAGGGAGGGCGCGCCGCGCCGTCCCCACGCCGGGGCGGAGAGCGGAGGTCAG
>NW_026991300.1:225000-227500 GCF_036370855.1 Dromaius novaehollandiae | reverse complement strand
CGGGATGGCGCGCGGGGCGGGCGCCGGGCCCCCGAGCGGGGGGCGTCGCGTTGAGGCCAAGCGAGGCGACGGTTCGTGCCCGAGTGGGCGGCCCGAGCCACGGCTCTCCTCCCGGGTGCAGCTGCCACCCGGCGCCGGGTTACTGAGGGAAACCCCGGGCCCCGGGAGGAGGACGAGGTCGTGGCGGCGGGTGTCGGGCGCACCCCGCGGGCGGACGCTCCGCCGAGGGGCGCGGGGGCCGGCTGGCGGGTGCCGGGTTCCCCCTCCGCGTCCCGTCTCGTCGCCGCTGCCGAGGCTGCCGCCGTCGCCGCGAGGCGGCGGCGGCCCGGTGGCGGGCGGCGGCGGGGGAGGCACCCCCGCGGGGATTTCAGGTCGTTTCCCTCACCCCAGGGCCAGGTACCTAGCGCCCGCGCTTCTCCTGCCCCCCCCTCGGTGACCCACCCGTGTGGTCCCGTGTGCCAGCGTGCTCCTCCCGGGTGCCGCACCGTGCGCGCCGCACCGGCCGTGCCTTCCCCCCCCCCCGCCTCGGCTTCCCCCCACCCCGGTCCTTCCTCCCCCGCGGTGGGGGTGGGGGGGGCGGGGAGGGAGGGAGCGAGCGAGAGAGGGGAGAGGGCCTCCGGCCACCGCGGCCGCCGGCAGCCGCCCCGGGCAGGGATGGCCATGGGCCCCGGGCTCCGGGCCCGAGGGTTCTCGGTTGGAGAGCCGGGCGGAGGTTTAAAGACTCGGGCGGCCCGATGCGACTCGCGGAGGCGGCCGGGCGTGCTGCCGGAGGGCCGGGGGGTCGGCGCGCGCGGGCGCCGCGCCCCCCCATGCCAGCCGGCGCGCCCCGTGCTCGCCCCGCGGGCAGCCGGGACGGAGAGGGGTTACCCTGCCCCCTCTCTCCGCGGTCTGGTCTCGGCGGAGAGACGCCGCGCGGTCGGCCTAGTTGCCGGCCTGCCTCGAGCGTTGCGAGCCGGGCGCGAGCGCGTGCTCGCCGCCGGGAGGGCGAGCCCCCACCGCGGGTGGTGCGGGCGCCGAGCCTCCGCGCGTCTCCTCCTTCTCCCTGGCCGGTGCTTCTGGGTCTTCCGCCGTGGCCGCCGTCGGCGGCGCCCTACCCTACGCGCCCGCCCCGGCACTCTGCCGTCCGGGGCGCCCGCCTCGCTCTGCCCCGCCCGGCTCCGCCAGGCAGCGGGTGGGCGGTGGTGGGGCGGCGGCGGGGGTGGCCCGCCCCGCTCTCCGCGTGGAGACGGGGAGAGCGGGCGCCGTCCCCGTCCGTGCCGCCTTGCCCGCCTGCCCGCCGCCGGGCGTCTGTCCGCGGAGGGGACGGGCGAGCGCGTGGCGTCACCCGCGAGGCGGTGTGTGCGGGCGCGCGGGGGTGTGGGCGCCGCGGCGGCGGCGGCGGCGGCGGTCGAGCCGGAGGGCCGGCGAGGCGAGCGGGGAGCTGGGAAGCGCGGGGCCGGCGGGCCGCAGGCGCGCGGGCGGCGGGGCGACGCCGCTCCCGGTGGCGGCCGGGCTCTGACGCCTGGGGCGGGGGGGGGGTGGTCTGCGGGGACGGACCCCCCCCAACATCCCGAGGCAGGCGGTGTGGCCGGCCCGCCGCTCCCTGCCGGGCCAGACCGAGCCGGGCGCCTGGGCCGGACTCGAAGCGAGACAGGGTTTGTCCCCAGGTCGGGAGCGAGGGCTCCCCGCCCTTCTCGTTCGGGTTTGCCCTTCGTTTCCCCCCCCCTTTCTCTGTGCTTGTACGGTCAGTGAGGCAAGCCCCTCTCTTTCTCTCGCTCTCTCTCTCCTTCCGTCTCTGCCGTCCCTTGCTCAGCAGCCGGCGTCGGCGTGAGGAAGGGCGGTGGGGCGGAGGAGGAGGGGGCGGAGGAGGGGGGGGGCCCCCCAGGGGCTGCGAAAGCTGCCCGGTCCCCCCGCGCGCGCGGCGGGGACCGAAACCGAGACAACTCTTAGCGGTGGATCACTCGGCTCGTGCGTCGATGAAGAACGCAGCTAGCTGCGAGAATTAATGTGAATTGCAGGACACATTGATCATCGACACTTCGAACGCACTTGCGGCCCCGGGTTCCTCCCGGGGCTATGCCTGTCTGAGCGTCGCTTGACGGTCAATCGTCACCCGCGCCGTGGCGTGGGCGCAGCGGCGTGCCGCCCCTCGGTGGGTGTGGGGGGGGGCGCGGTTCGGGTGCGCCCGGCCGTGCCCGCCCTCCCCTCCGAGCCCGGCGGCTGCCGCCGCGCCGCGTGGCGCGCGCGGTGTGGCGCGGCTGGGGTGCCTCGCAGGCCCGTTGCCCCGGGGAGAGGGGGGGTGCTCTCCTTCCCCTCCCCGCGCGGCCGGGCCTTCGTCCCCCTAAGTGCAGACTCGGGAAACCCCCGCTCCCGGAGCGCCCGCGTCGCGGACTTCGTCCCGCCGGGCCCCCAGATCGGGTCGGTCGCGGTGGCCCGGCGCCCGGCGCCGCCCGCCCGCCACCACCGCCAGTGCCGCCGCACGGGCCTCTCCTCCACCACTCTCCCGGTGGTGCGCCGGTCC
>NW_026991300.1:210000-212500 GCF_036370855.1 Dromaius novaehollandiae | reverse complement strand
CCGGGAGCCGCGGCCCGCCCCCCCCGCCCCCCCACCCCACGGCGCTCCGCTGCCGCTGGGGGGGGAAGGGGAAGGGGGGGGGGGTCCGGCCCAGGGGAGGGCCCGGCGGGAGCGGGCGGCAGTGCGTGTGAGGGGCGGCGGGGCTTGGCTACTCCCCGGCGCCCGCGGGAGAGGAAGCGGCGGGCGCGGAGGCGAGGGAGACGGCCCTCCGGGTTGGGACGGGTCCCACGGGTCCCCACCCCTAAGCTGTGGGGGGCGGACCCGCGGCGGGCTGCGGCGGAGCAGCCCGTCCGCAGAGACCTGCGGGGGCAGGCGTTCCGGGATGGCGCGCGGGGCGGGCGCCGGGCCCCCGAGCGGGGGGCGTCGCGTTGAGGCCAAGCGAGGCGACGGTTCGTGCCCGAGTGGGCGGCCCGAGCCACGGCTCTCCTCCCGGGTGCAGCTGCCACCCGGCGCCGGGTTACTGAGGGAAACCCCGGGCCCCGGGAGGAGGACGAGGTCGTGGCGGCGGGTGTCGGGCGCACCCCGCGGGCGGACGCTCCGCCGAGGGGCGCGGGGGCCGGCTGGCGGGTGCCGGGTTCCCCCTCCGCGTCCCGTCTCGTCGCCGCTGCCGAGGCTGCCGCCGTCGCCGCGAGGCGGCGGCGGCCCGGTGGCGGGCGGCGGCGGGGGAGGCACCCCCGCGGGGATTTCAGGTCGTTTCCCTCACCCCAGGGCCAGGTACCTAGCGCCCGCGCTTCTCCTGCCCCCCCCTCGGTGACCCACCCGTGTGGTCCCGTGTGCCAGCGTGCTCCTCCCGGGTGCCGCACCGTGCGCGCCGCACCGGCCGTGCCTTCCCCCCCCCCCGCCTCGGCTTCCCCCCACCCCGGTCCTTCCTCCCCCGCGGTGGGGGTGGGGGGGCGGGGAGGGAGGGAGCGAGCGAGAGAGGGGAGAGGGCCTCCGGCCACCGCGGCCGCCGGCAGCCGCCCCGGGCAGGGATGGCCATGGGCCCCGGGCTCCGGGCCCGAGGGTTCTCGGTTGGAGAGCCGGGCGGAGGTTTAAAGACTCGGGCGGCCCGATGCGACTCGCGGAGGCGGCCGGGCGTGCTGCCGGAGGGCCGGGGGGTCGGCGCGCGCGGGCGCCGCGCCCCCCCATGCCAGCCGGCGCGCCCCGTGCTCGCCCCGCGGGCAGCCGGGACGGAGAGGGGTTACCCTGCCCCCTCTCTCCGCGGTCTGGTCTCGGCGGAGAGACGCCGCGCGGTCGGCCTAGTTGCCGGCCTGCCTCGAGCGTTGCGAGCCGGGCGCGAGCGCGTGCTCGCCGCCGGGAGGGCGAGCCCCCACCGCGGGTGGTGCGGGCGCCGAGCCTCCGCGCGTCTCCTCCTTCTCCCTGGCCGGTGCTTCTGGGTCTTCCGCCGTGGCCGCCGTCGGCGGCGCCCTACCCTACGCGCCCGCCCCGGCACTCTGCCGTCCGGGGCGCCCGCCTCGCTCTGCCCCGCCCGGCTCCGCCAGGCAGCGGGTGGGCGGTGGTGGGGCGGCGGCGGGGGTGGCCCGCCCCGCTCTCCGCGTGGAGATGGGGAGAGCGGGCGCCGTCCCCGTCCGTGCCGCCTTGCCCGCCTGCCCGCCGCCGGGCGTCTGTCCGCGGAGGGGACGGGCGAGCGCGTGGCGTCACCCGCGAGGCGGTGTGTGCGGGCGCGCGGGGGTGTGGGCGCCGCGGCGGCGGCGGCGGCGGCGGTCGAGCCGGAGGGCCGGCGAGGCGAGCGGGGAGCTGGGAAGCGCGGGGCCGGCGGGCCGCAGGCGCGCGGGCGGCGGGGCGACGCCGCTCCCGGTGGCGGCTGGGCTCTGACGCCTGGGGCGGGGGGGGGGTGGTCTGCGGGGACGGACCCCCCCCAACATCCCGAGGCAGGCGGTGTGGCCGGCCCGCCGCTCCCTGCCGGGCCAGACCGAGCCGGGCGCCTGGGCCGGACTCGAAGCGAGACAGGGTTTGTCCCCAGGTCGGGAGCGAGGGCTCCCCGCCCTTCTCGTTCGGGTTTGCCCTTCGTTTCCCCCCCCCTTTCTCTGTGCTTGTACGGTCAGTGAGGCAAGCCCCTCTCTTTCTCTCGCTCTCTCTCTCCTTCCGTCTCTGCCGTCCCTTGCTCAGCAGCCGGCGTCGGCGTGAGGAAGGGCGGTGGGGCGGAGGAGGAGGGGGCGGAGGAGGGGGGGGGCCCCCCAGGGGCTGCGAAAGCTGCCCGGTCCCCCCGCGCGCGCGGCGGGGACCGAAACCGAGACAACTCTTAGCGGTGGATCACTCGGCTCGTGCGTCGATGAAGAACGCAGCTAGCTGCGAGAATTAATGTGAATTGCAGGACACATTGATCATCGACACTTCGAACGCACTTGCGGCCCCGGGTTCCTCCCGGGGCTACGCCTGTCTGAGCGTCGCTTGACGGTCAATCGTCACCCGCGCCGTGGCGTGGGCGCAGCGGCGTGCCGCCCCTCGGTGGGTGTGGGGGGGGGCGCGGTTCGGGTGCGCCCGGCCGTGCCCGCCCTCC
>NW_026991300.1:195000-197500 GCF_036370855.1 Dromaius novaehollandiae | reverse complement strand
CCGGCCCGCCGCCGGGCCGCCGCCGGGCCGCCGCGCCTCGCTGCCGATGCCGACGGCACCGGACACCGGTGTGGCCCCCCCGCCCGCCGCGTCCCGGCTGCCGCGCGCGCGTACCCGAGTTCGCCTGTCCCGCACTCTGCGCCGCGGGGCCGAGCACGGGGCTCGGCCCGCCGGCGGGTGCACGGCCCTCCCGAGGCCGCGCTCGCTCGCCGAGAGCCCGCTGCCGATTCCACCGCTGCCGGTGGGGGACCGCCTCCCCCCCGTCTCTCCCCTCTCGCCTCCGCTGGTGCCCGCTCCGCTGCCGGTGCCCGTCTCCAGGAGCCGCGGCCCGCCCCCCCCGCCCCCCCACCCCACGGCGCTCCGCTGCCGCTGGGGGGGGAAGGGGAAGGGGGGGGGGGTCCGGCCCAGGGGAGGGCCCGGCGGGAGCGGGCGGCAGTGCGTGTGAGGGGCGGCGGGGCTTGGCTACTCCCCGGCGCCCGCGGGAGAGGAAGCGGCGGGCGCGGAGGCGAGGGAGACGGCCCTCCGGGTTGGGACGGGTCCCACGGGTCCCCACCCCTAAGCTGTGGGGGGCGGACCCGCGGCGGGCTGCGGCGGAGCAGCCCGTCCGCAGAGACCTGCGGGGGCAGGCGTTCCGGGATGGCGCGCGGGGCGGGCGCCGGGCCCCCGAGCGGGGGGCGTCGCGTTGAGGCCAAGCGAGGCGACGGTTCGTGCCCGAGTGGGCGGCCCGAGCCACGGCTCTCCTCCCGGGTGCAGCTGCCACCCGGCGCCGGGTTACTGAGGGAAACCCCGGGCCCCGGGAGGAGGATGAGGTCGTGGCGGCGGGTGTCGGGCGCACCCCGCGGGCGGACGCTCCGCCGAGGGGCGCGGGGGCCGGCTGGCGGGTGCCGGGTTCCCCCTCCGCGTCCTGTCTCGTCGCCGCTGCCGAGGCTGCCGCCGTCGCCGCGAGGCGGCGGCGGCCCGGTGGCGGGCGGCGGCGGGGGAGGCACCCCCGCGGGGATTTCAGGTCGTTTCCCTCACCCCAGGGCCAGGTACCTAGCGCCCGCGCTTCTCCTGCCCCCCCCTCGGTGACCCACCCGTGTGGTCCCGTGTGCCAGCGTGCTCCTCCCGGGTGCCGCACCGTGCGCGCCGCACCGGCCGTGCCTTCCCCCCCCCCCGCCTCGGCTTCCCCCCACCCCGGTCCTTCCTCCCCCGCGGTGGGGGTGGGGGGGGCGGGGAGGGAGGGAGCGAGCGAGAGAGGGGAGAGGGCCTCCGGCCACCGCGGCCGCCGGCAGCCGCCCCGGGCAGGGATGGCCATGGGCCCCGGGCTCCGGGCCCGAGGGTTCTCGGTTGGAGAGCCGGGCGGAGGTTTAAAGACTCGGGCGGCCCGATGCGACTCGCGGAGGCGGCCGGGCGTGCTGCCGGAGGGCCGGGGGGTCGGCGCGCGCGGGCGCCGCGCCCCCCCATGCCAGCCGGCGCGCCCCGTGCTCGCCCCGCGGGCAGCCGGGACGGAGAGGGGTTACCCTGCCCCCTCTCTCCGCGGTCTGGTCTCGGCGGAGAGACGCCGCGCGGTCGGCCTAGTTGCCGGCCTGCCTCGAGCGTTGCGAGCCGGGCGCGAGCGCGTGCTCGCCGCCGGGAGGGCGAGCCCCCACCGCGGGTGGTGCGGGCGCCGAGCCTCCGCGCGTCTCCTCCTTCTCCCTGGCCGGTGCTTCTGGGTCTTCCGCCGTGGCCGCCGTCGGCGGCGCCCTACCCTACGCGCCCGCCCCGGCACTCTGCCGTCCGGGGCGCCCGCCTCGCTCTGCCCCGCCCGGCTCCGCCAGGCAGCGGGTGGGCGGTGGTGGGGCGGCGGCGGGGGTGGCCCGCCCCGCTCTCCGCGTGGAGACGGGGAGAGCGGGCGCCGTCCCCGTCTGTGCCGCCTTGCCCGCCTGCCCGCCGCCGGGCGTCTGTCCGCGGAGGGGACGGGCGAGCGCGTGGCGTCACCCGCGAGGCGGTGTGTGCGGGCGCGCGGGGGTGTGGGCGCCGCGGCGGCGGCGGCGGCGGCGGTCGAGCCGGAGGGCCGGCGAGGCGAGCGGGGAGCTGGGAAGCGCGGGGCCGGCGGGCCGCAGGCGCGCGGGCGGCGGGGCGACGCCGCTCCCGGTGGCGGCCGGGCTCTGACGCCTGGGGCGGGGGGGGGGTGGTCTGCGGGGACGGACCCCCCCCAACATCCCGAGGCAGGCGGTGTGGCCGGCCCGCCGCTCCCTGCCGGGCCAGACCGAGCCGGGCGCCTGGGCCGGACTCGAAGCGAGACAGGGTTTGTCCCCAGGTCGGGAGCGAGGGCTCCCCGCCCTTCTCGTTCGGGTTTGCCCTTCGTTTCCCCCCCCCTTTCTCTGTGCTTGTACGGTCAGTGAGGCAAGCCCCTCTCTTTCTCTCGCTCTCTCTCTCCTTCCGTCTCTGCCGTCCCTTGCTCAGCAGCCGGCGTCGGCGTGAGGAAGGGCGGTGGGGCGGAGGAGGAGGGGGCGGAGGAGGGGGGGGGCCCCCCAGGGGC
>NW_026991300.1:180000-182500 GCF_036370855.1 Dromaius novaehollandiae | reverse complement strand
CGTCACCGGGAGCGGGCTAGGGGGAAGGTGAGCCGGGGGGGGAGGAGGGGGGGAGGCCCCCCGCGGCGGAGGGGGAGCGTCCGGCGGGAGGGACGGACGACGACGGCGGCGGAGGGGCCGGCCCGCGTCGCGGGCGGGCGACGGCGCGCAAGCGGGACCCCGGAGTGGAAGGGCCTGCCTCCCGGCCCTGGCGAGCGAGGCGCCGCGCGAGAGCGAGCGAGCCCGTGGGCGCGTGCCGGGGGCAGGGCCGGCGGGCCGCGCGAGCCCGCCGCGAGGAAGAGGGGTTACGGGCCCCCGTGGCATTCCGAAACCTGTGCCGGCCCGCCGCCGGGCCGCCGCCGGGCCGCCGCGCCTCGCTGCCGATGCCGACGGCACCGGACACCGGTGTGGCCCCCCCGCCCGCCGCGTCCCGGCTGCCGCGCGCGCGTACCCGAGTTCGCCTGTCCCGCACTCTGCGCCGCGGGGCCGAGCACGGGGCTCGGCCCGCCGGCGGGTGCACGGCCCTCCCGAGGCCGCGCTCGCTCGCCGAGAGCCCGCTGCCGATTCCACCGCTGCCGGTGGGGGACCGCCTCCCCCCCGTCTCTCCCCTCTCGCCTCCGCTGGTGCCCGCTCCGCTGCCGGTGCCCGTCTCCGGGAGCCGCGGCCCGCCCCCCCCGCCCCCCCACCCCACGGCGCTCCGCTGCCGCTGGGGGGGGAAGGGGAAGGGGGGGGGGGTCCGGCCCAGGGGAGGGCCCGGCGGGAGCGGGCGGCAGTGCGTGTGAGGGGCGGCGGGGCTTGGCTACTCCCCGGCGCCCGCGGGAGAGGAAGCGGCGGGCGCGGAGGCGAGGGAGACGGCCCTCCGGGTTGGGACGGGTCCCACGGGTCCCCACCCCTAAGCTGTGGGGGGCGGACCCGCGGCGGGCTGCGGCGGAGCAGCCCGTCCGCAGAGACCTGCGGGGGCAGGCGTTCCGGGATGGCGCGCGGGGCGGGCGCCGGGCCCCCGAGCGGGGGGCGTCGCGTTGAGGCCAAGCGAGGCGACGGTTCGTGCCCGAGTGGGCGGCCCGAGCCACGGCTCTCCTCCCGGGTGCAGCTGCCACCCGGCGCCGGGTTACTGAGGGAAACCCCGGGCCCCGGGAGGAGGACGAGGTCGTGGCGGCGGGTGTCGGGCGCACCCCGCGGGCGGACGCTCCGCCGAGGGGCGCGGGGGCCGGCTGGCGGGTGCCGGGTTCCCCCTCCGCGTCCCGTCTCGTCGCCGCTGCCGAGGCTGCCGCCGTCGCCGCGAGGCGGCGGCGGCCCGGTGGCGGGCGGCGGCGGGGGAGGCACCCCCGCGGGGATTTCAGGTCGTTTCCCTCACCCCAGGGCCAGGTACCTAGCGCCCGCGCTTCTCCTGCCCCCCCCTCGGTGACCCACCCGTGTGGTCCCGTGTGCCAGCGTGCTCCTCCCGGGTGCCGCACCGTGCGCGCCGCACCGGCCGTGCCTTCCCCCCCCCCCGCCTCGGCTTCCCCCCACCCCGGTCCTTCCTCCCCCGCGGTGGGGGTGGGGGGGGCGGGGAGGGAGGGAGCGAGCGAGAGAGGGGAGAGGGCCTCCGGCCACCGCGGCCGCCGGCAGCCGCCCCGGGCAGGGATGGCCATGGGCCCCGGGCTCCGGGCCCGAGGGTTCTCGGTTGGAGAGCCGGGCGGAGGTTTAAAGACTCGGGCGGCCCGATGCGACTCGCGGAGGCGGCCGGGCGTGCTGCCGGAGGGCCGGGGGGTCGGCGCGCGCGGGCGCCGCGCCCCCCCATGCCAGCCGGCGCGCCCCGTGCTCGCCCCGCGGGCAGCCGGGACGGAGAGGGGTTACCCTGCCCCCTCTCTCCGCGGTCTGGTCTCGGCGGAGAGACGCCGCGCGGTCGGCCTAGTTGCCGGCCTGCCTCGAGCGTTGCGAGCCGGGCGCGAGCGCGTGCTCGCCGCCGGGAGGGCGAGCCCCCACCGCGGGTGGTGCGGGCGCCGAGCCTCCGCGCGTCTCCTCCTTCTCCCTGGCCGGTGCTTCTGGGTCTTCCGCCGTGGCCGCCGTCGGCGGCGCCCTACCCTACGCGCCCGCCCCGGCACTCTGCCGTCCGGGGCGCCCGCCTCGCTCTGCCCCGCCCGGCTCCGCCAGGCAGCGGGTGGGCGGTGGTGGGGCGGCGGCGGGGGTGGCCCGCCCCGCTCTCCGCGTGGAGACGGGGAGAGCGGGCGCCGTCCCCGTCCGTGCCGCCTTGCCCGCCTGCCCGCCGCCGGGCGTCTGTCCGCGGAGGGGACGGGCGAGCGCGTGGCGTCACCCGCGAGGCGGTGTGTGCGGGCGCGCGGGGGTGTGGGCGCCGCGGCGGCGGCGGCGGCGGCGGTCGAGCCGGAGGGCCGGCGAGGCGAGCGGGGAGCTGGGAAGCGCGGGGCCGGCGGGCCGCAGGCGCGCGGGCGGCGGGGCGACGCCGCTCCCGGTGGCGGCCGGGCTCTGACGCCTGGGGCGGGGGGGGGGTGGTCTGCGGGGACGGACCCCCCCCAACATCCCG
>NW_026991300.1:170000-172500 GCF_036370855.1 Dromaius novaehollandiae | reverse complement strand
GGGTCGGGGCGGGGTGGGGGGGGGGGCGCGCGGGGGGGGGTGGGGGGGGGGCGCGAAGATTCCGCCTCGGCTCCCAGAGGCGCGCGGAACCCCGAGGCTTCGGAACGGAACGGCCCCGGCCGGGGAACGTGAGGGAACAAGCAGGCTTGGCGGCGGCGAAAAGGCGGGCGGGGGGGGGGGGGGGGGCGCGGGGGGGGGCCGGCGGGCGGACGGCGCGAGAACCGATTAAAAAAAAAAAAAAAGGCGCGAACGGCGCGGGTTCGCACACAAGCACCCTCCGCTGCCTTGTTGGGGGGGGGGGGCGGGGGGCGCGCGCCAGGCGCGGTATCACGGGTTGTTGGCGGGCCAGTGCCGCCCTGCCCCGCTGACGGCGCCTGTGTGGAGTGTGTGTTTGTGTGCGCGCGTGCCCCGCCCCGGGGCCCCCCTGCTGCCTCGGGGCGCCGGTCAGCCCGGGGTCAGGGATTTCTGCTGAGGCGGGGCGTTGAAAGCAGTGCGAGGGGAGCAAGGCAGGCACCAGGAAAGGGAGGGGGTAAGGGGCGGCAGCGGCCGGGCAAGAAGAAAGAAAGAAAGGAAGAAAGAGGAAAAGAAAGAAAGGAATAAAAGGCAGACAGACAGACAGACAGACAGACAGACAAGACCTAGAGACCTAGATTCGTAAGTGAGCACCTTCCCCTGCTGTAGGACCGCGTGCCGGGGCGGGGCGGGGGGGGGGGGGGGGGCACCGCGCTCCCACACAGAAAACCGAGAAAAATCAGCAAGGCAGGAAAAGGAGGGGAAAAGACGCGCGTGCTCGGAAACGCAAAGAAACAAGAGCAAACCCGAAAAACAACACGACCCCAAAAAGAAGCGAGCGGAACCCCTTGCCCCGAAAGAAACGAACAAACAAACAAGCGAAGCGCTCGAGCCGGGGGGGGGCGGACGACCGGGGGTGCGCGGCGGGCCGTCCCGGTAGCGGCCGGCGCAGCGGGTCCGCCGTGGCAGCGGCCGGCCCACGCCCCCGGGCCTGGGAGGCTGCCTTGGCGGCGGCCAGAGGGTCTACCGGCTCCGGGAGTCTCGGAGGGGCGAGCCGGTCGACGCGGCTCCGCTGGGTCTCGCGGAGGCGAGCAGGTCGACCTGGATCCGGGGGTCGCGGAGGGGCGAGCTGGTCGACCGGGCTCCGCGAGGCTGCCTGGGGCGCGCGGCGTGCCGGTCTACCCGGCTCCGGGCTTGGGGCTCGGCCAGCCGGTCGACCGGGCTCCGGGAGGCGCGAAGAAGTGGCAGGCCGTCTCCCGGGTCCGCCTCCCACGCTGTCAGCAGGTCTACCCGGCTCCGGCGAGACTTGGCCGCCCTTCGGGGTGGTGACCGGTAGACCTGTTTCCCCCGGCTTTCCTCTGGAGCGGCGAAAGGGGTCGCTCTGCGTCGCTGCCTCCAGTTACGTCATCGTAGACGTGGGCCATTCCCGCGCCCCTCCCCGGTAGGAGGGGCGGGTGTCCTTTGGCTCTCCGGCGCCGCCTGACTTAGCGGTACGACTGTAGGGGAGAGAGGTGAGCAACCACTCACCTTCCGGAGACTGGCTCCCGGGCGCCCCCTGCGCATGCAGCCGACTTGCGAGAGGGGTGAGGCGGCCTGTGAGGGCAGGCAGGAGCGGTCCCGTCCCGGTTCTCTCCACCGGAGCGCGCTTGGTGCGGCGGCCTCCCGGCAGCTCCCTGGCAGCCCCGCGAGCGTGTCCCAGGTGCCAGGAAGCGCGGAGAGCGGGCTCGCCGGCGGCTAGTGGCTGGAGCGCGGGTTGGCCCGGCGAGAGCGAGAGCGAGAGCGAAGGGGGGCACGGGGGTGCCCCGTGCGGCTCCGGCTTCGGGGTTCTCCGCCGCAGGCAGCGCGGGGCGATGCCAGCGCTCCGGCTGCCGATCCCATCCCTACCCGCACGCAGCGCCCGCTGAGGCGTCCCGGGACACGTCGCAGAGGCCCCTCGGCGGGCCGGTGCTTCCCTGCTCGCCCTGTCCCAGGGAGCGCGGGGGGGTGGCCGGTGTTCAGGCTCGAGCGGGCACCTCTGGCAGACGCTGCTCCCTCACCCCCACGCAGCGCCCGCCGCTGGCTGCCTCCTCGGTGGCCACGCCGGGCAGGGCAGTTGGCTCAGGACCTGACCGATCTCGATCGATCGATGAGGCCGTTCGGGTCGCGTCGGAGAGGGCCCCCGGCGGGTCGGCTCTTCCGTGCTCCCCGTCACAGGGTGCGCGGCGGTGTCCGATGTTCAGGCAGGGGGGTCTCCTCTCCAGCGCGCGCCCCGTGGTGTGCGAGGTGCTGCCCGCTGGAGCGGCGAGGGGCCGCTTTCCTCGGGCTTCTTTCACCGAACCCGGCTCTGCGAGGCCGAGTGGCCCTGTGAGCTCCCAGGCGTCCGAAAAACCTGCGCGAGGCGTCGGCGATGGTCCCAGCCCCGGGTCGCCGGGTGCCGGCCGCAAGCAGCTCGATGGGTGGGGGTGGCGAACCGAGAAGCAGGGGCGAGTTGGGTGCCAGCCCACCCCCC
>NW_026991300.1:155000-157500 GCF_036370855.1 Dromaius novaehollandiae | reverse complement strand
GGGCGCGCGGGGGGGGGTGGGGGGGGGGCGCGAAGATTCCGCCTCGGCTCCCAGAGGCGCGCGGAACCCCGAGGCTTCGGAACGGAACGGGGGTCGGGGCGGGGTGGGGGGGGGGGGCGCGGGGGGGGGTGGGGGGGGGGGCGCGAAGATTCCGCCTCGGCTCCCAGAGGCGCGCGGAACCCCGAGGCTTCGGAACGGAACGGGGGTCGGGGCGGGGTGGGGGGGGGGGGGCGCGCGGGGGGGGTGGGGGGGGGCGCGAAGATTCCGCCTCGGCTCCCAGAGGCGCGCGGAACCCCGAGGCTTCGGAACGGAACGGGGGTCGGGGCGGGGTGGGGGTGGGGGCGCGCGGGGGGGGGTGGGGGGGGGGCGCGAAGATTCCGCCTCGGCTCCCAGAGGCGCGCGGAACCCCGAGGCTTCGGAACGGAACGGCCCCGGCCGGGGAACGTGAGGGAACAAGCAGGCTTGGCGGCGGCGAAAAGGCGGGCGGGGGGGGGGGGGGGGGCGCGGGGGGGGGCCGGCGGGCGGACGGCGCGAGAACCGATTAAAAAAAAAAAAAAAGGCGCGAACGGCGCGGGTTCGCACACAAGCACCCTCCGCTGCCTTGTTGGGGGGGGGGGGCGGGGGGCGCGCGCCAGGCGCGGTATCACGGGTTGTTGGCGGGCCAGTGCCGCCCTGCCCCGCTGACGGCGCCTGTGTGGAGTGTGTGTTTGTGTGCGCGCGTGCCCCGCCCCGGGGCCCCCCTGCTGCCTCGGGGCGCCGGTCAGCCCGGGGTCAGGGATTTCTGCTGAGGCGGGGCGTTGAAAGCAGTGCGAGGGGAGCAAGGCAGGCACCAGGAAAGGGAGGGGGTAAGGGGCGGCAGCGGCCGGGCAAGAAGAAAGAAAGAAAGGAAGAAAGAGGAAAAGAAAGAAAGGAATAAAAGGCAGACAGACAGACAGACAGACAGACAGACAAGACCTAGAGACCTAGATTCGTAAGTGAGCACCTTCCCCTGCTGTAGGACCGCGTGCCGGGGCGGGGCGGGGGGGGGGGGGGGGGCACCGCGCTCCCACACAGAAAACCGAGAAAAATCAGCAAGGCAGGAAAAGGAGGGGAAAAGACGCGCGTGCTCGGAAACGCAAAGAAACAAGAGCAAACCCGAAAAACAACACGACCCCAAAAAGAAGCGAGCGGAACCCCTTGCCCCGAAAGAAACGAACAAACAAACAAGCGAAGCGCTCGAGCCGGGGGGGGGCGGACGACCGGGGGTGCGCGGCGGGCCGTCCCGGTAGCGGCCGGCGCAGCGGGTCCGCCGTGGCAGCGGCCGGCCCACGCCCCCGGGCCTGGGAGGCTGCCTTGGCGGCGGCCAGAGGGTCTACCGGCTCCGGGAGTCTCGGAGGGGCGAGCCGGTCGACGCGGCTCCGCTGGGTCTCGCGGAGGCGAGCAGGTCGACCTGGATCCGGGGGTCGCGGAGGGGCGAGCTGGTCGACCGGGCTCCGCGAGGCTGCCTGGGGCGCGCGGCGTGCCGGTCTACCCGGCTCCGGGCTTGGGGCTCGGCCAGCCGGTCGACCGGGCTCCGGGAGGCGCGAAGAAGTGGCAGGCCGTCTCCCGGGTCCGCCTCCCACGCTGTCAGCAGGTCTACCCGGCTCCGGCGAGACTTGGCCGCCCTTCGGGGTGGTGACCGGTAGACCTGTTTCCCCCGGCTTTCCTCTGGAGCGGCGAAAGGGGTCGCTCTGCGTCGCTGCCTCCAGTTACGTCATCGTAGACGTGGGCCATTCCCGCGCCCCTCCCCGGTAGGAGGGGCGGGTGTCCTTTGGCTCTCCGGCGCCGCCTGACTTAGCGGTACGACTGTAGGGGAGAGAGGTGAGCAACCACTCACCTTCCGGAGACTGGCTCCCGGGCGCCCCCTGCGCATGCAGCCGACTTGCGAGAGGGGTGAGGCGGCCTGTGAGGGCAGGCAGGAGCGGTCCCGTCCCGGTTCTCTCCACCGGAGCGCGCTTGGTGCGGCGGCCTCCCGGCAGCTCCCTGGCAGCCCCGCGAGCGTGTCCCAGGTGCCAGGAAGCGCGGAGAGCGGGCTCGCCGGCGGCTAGTGGCTGGAGCGCGGGTTGGCCCGGCGAGAGCGAGAGCGAGAGCGAAGGGGGGCACGGGGGTGCCCCGTGCGGCTCCGGCTTCGGGGTTCTCCGCCGCAGGCAGCGCGGGGCGATGCCAGCGCTCCGGCTGCCGATCCCATCCCTACCCGCACGCAGCGCCCGCTGAGGCGTCCCGGGACACGTCGCAGAGGCCCCTCGGCGGGCCGGTGCTTCCCTGCTCGCCCTGTCCCAGGGAGCGCGGGGGGGTGGCCGGTGTTCAGGCTCGAGCGGGCACCTCTGGCAGACGCTGCTCCCTCACCCCCACGCAGCGCCCGCCGCTGGCTGCCTCCTCGGTGGCCACGCCGGGCAGGGCAGTTGGCTCAGGACCTGACCGATCTCGATCGATCGATGAGGCCGTTCGGGTCGCGTCGGAGAGGGCCCCCGGCGGGTCGGCT
>NW_026991300.1:140000-142500 GCF_036370855.1 Dromaius novaehollandiae | reverse complement strand
GGTGGGGGGGGCGCGAAGATTCCGCCTCGGCTCCCAGAGGCGCGCGGAACCCCGAGGCTTCGGAACGGAACGGGGGTCGGGGCGTGGCGGGGGGGGGGCGCGCGGGGGGGGTGGGGGGGGCGCGAAGATTCCGCCTCGGCTCCCAGAGGCGCGCGGAACCCCGAGGCTTCGGAACGGAACGGGGGTCGGGGCGTGGCGGGGGGGGGGCGCGCGGGGGGGGTGGGGGGGGCGCGAAGATTCCGCCTCGGCTCCCAGAGGCGCGCGGAACCCCGAGGCTTCGGAACGGAACGGGGGTCGGGGCGGGGTGGGGGGGGGGGCGCGCGGGGGGGGGTGGGGGGGGGGGCGCGAAGATTCCGCCTCGGCTCCCAGAGGCGCGCGGAACCCCGAGGCTTCGGAACGGAACGGGGGTCGGGGCGGGGTGGGGGGGGGGGGGCGCGGGGGGGGGTGGGGGGGGGGGCGCGAAGATTCCGCCTCGGCTCCCAGAGGCGCGCGGAACCCCGAGGCTTCGGAACGGAACGGGGGTCGGGGCGGGGTGGGGGGGGGGGGGCGCGCGGGGGGGGTGGGGGGGGGCGCGAAGATTCCGCCTCGGCTCCCAGAGGCGCGCGGAACCCCGAGGCTTCGGAACGGAACGGGGGTCGGGGCGGGGTGGGGGGGGGGGCGCGCGGGGGGGGGTGGGGGGGGGGCGCGAAGATTCCGCCTCGGCTCCCAGAGGCGCGCGGAACCCCGAGGCTTCGGAACGGAACGGCCCCGGCCGGGGAACGTGAGGGAACAAGCAGGCTTGGCGGCGGCGAAAAGGCGGGCGGGGGGGGGGGGGGGGGGCGCGGGGGGGGGCCGGCGGGCGGACGGCGCGAGAACCGATTAAAAAAAAAAAAAAAGGCGCGAACGGCGCGGGTTCGCACACAAGCACCCTCCGCTGCCTTGTTGGGGGGGGGGGGGCGGGGGGCGCGCGCCAGGCGCGGTATCACGGGTTGTTGGCGGGCCAGTGCCGCCCTGCCCCGCTGACGGCGCCTGTGTGGAGTGTGTGTTTGTGTGCGCGCGTGCCCCGCCCCGGGGCCCCCCTGCTGCCTCGGGGCGCCGGTCAGCCCGGGGTCAGGGATTTCTGCTGAGGCGGGGCGTTGAAAGCAGTGCGAGGGGAGCAAGGCAGGCACCAGGAAAGGGAGGGGGTAAGGGGCGGCAGCGGCCGGGCAAGAAGAAAGAAAGAAAGGAAGAAAGAGGAAAAGAAAGAAAGGAATAAAAGGCAGACAGACAGACAGACAGACAGACAGACAAGACCTAGAGACCTAGATTCGTAAGTGAGCACCTTCCCCTGCTGTAGGACCGCGTGCCGGGGCGGGGCGGGGGGGGGGGGGGGGGCACCGCGCTCCCACACAGAAAACCGAGAAAAATCAGCAAGGCAGGAAAAGGAGGGGAAAAGACGCGCGTGCTCGGAAACGCAAAGAAACAAGAGCAAACCCGAAAAACAACACGACCCCAAAAAGAAGCGAGCGGAACCCCTTGCCCCGAAAGAAACGAACAAACAAACAAGCGAAGCGCTCGAGCCGGGGGGGGGCGGACGACCGGGGGTGCGCGGCGGGCCGTCCCGGTAGCGGCCGGCGCAGCGGGTCCGCCGTGGCAGCGGCCGGCCCACGCCCCCGGGCCTGGGAGGCTGCCTTGGCGGCGGCCAGAGGGTCTACCGGCTCCGGGAGTCTCGGAGGGGCGAGCCGGTCGACGCGGCTCCGCTGGGTCTCGCGGAGGCGAGCAGGTCGACCTGGATCCGGGGGTCGCGGAGGGGCGAGCTGGTCGACCGGGCTCCGCGAGGCTGCCTGGGGCGCGCGGCGTGCCGGTCTACCCGGCTCCGGGCTTGGGGCTCGGCCAGCCGGTCGACCGGGCTCCGGGAGGCGCGAAGAAGTGGCAGGCCGTCTCCCGGGTCCGCCTCCCACGCTGTCAGCAGGTCTACCCGGCTCCGGCGAGACTTGGCCGCCCTTCGGGGTGGTGACCGGTAGACCTGTTTCCCCCGGCTTTCCTCTGGAGCGGCGAAAGGGGTCGCTCTGCGTCGCTGCCTCCAGTTACGTCATCGTAGACGTGGGCCATTCCCGCGCCCCTCCCCGGTAGGAGGGGCGGGTGTCCTTTGGCTCTCCGGCGCCGCCTGACTTAGCGGTACGACTGTAGGGGAGAGAGGTGAGCAACCACTCACCTTCCGGAGACTGGCTCCCGGGCGCCCCCTGCGCATGCAGCCGACTTGCGAGAGGGGTGAGGCGGCCTGTGAGGGCAGGCAGGAGCGGTCCCGTCCCGGTTCTCTCCACCGGAGCGCGCTTGGTGCGGCGGCCTCCCGGCAGCTCCCTGGCAGCCCCGCGAGCGTGTCCCAGGTGCCAGGAAGCGCGGAGAGCGGGCTCGCCGGCGGCTAGTGGCTGGAGCGCGGGTTGGCCCGGCGAGAGCGAGAGCGAGAGCGAAGGGGGGCACGGGGGTGCCCCGTGCGGCTCCGGCTTCGGGGTTCTCCGCCGCAGGCAGCGCGGGGCGATGC
>NW_026991300.1:132500-135000 GCF_036370855.1 Dromaius novaehollandiae | reverse complement strand
GGAGGGAGGGAGCGAGCGAGAGAGGGGAGAGGGCCTCCGGCCACCGCGGCCGCCGGCAGCCGCCCCGGGCAGGGATGGCCATGGGCCCCGGGCTCCGGGCCCGAGGGTTCTCGGTTGGAGAGCCGGGCGGAGGTTTAAAGACTCGGGCGGCCCGATGCGACTCGCGGAGGCGGCCGGGCGTGCTGCCGGAGGGCCGGGGGGTCGGCGCGCGCGGGCGCCGCGCCCCCCCATGCCAGCCGGCGCGCCCCGTGCTCGCCCCGCGGGCAGCCGGGACGGAGAGGGGTTACCCTGCCCCCTCTCTCCGCGGTCTGGTCTCGGCGGAGAGACGCCGCGCGGTCGGCCTAGTTGCCGGCCTGCCTCGAGCGTTGCGAGCCGGGCGCGAGCGCGTGCTCGCCGCCGGGAGGGCGAGCCCCCACCGCGGGTGGTGCGGGCGCCGAGCCTCCGCGCGTCTCCTCCTTCTCCCTGGCCGGTGCTTCTGGGTCTTCCGCCGTGGCCGCCGTCGGCGGCGCCCTACCCTACGCGCCCGCCCCGGCACTCTGCCGTCCGGGCGCCCGCCTCGCTCTGCCCCGCCCGGCTCCGCCAGGCAGCGGGTGGGCGGTGGTGGGGCGGCGGCGGGGGTGGCCCGCCCCGCTCTCCGCGTGGAGATGGGGAGAGCGGGCGCCGTCCCCGTCCGTGCCGCCTTGCCCGCCTGCCCGCCGCCGGGCGTCTGTCCGCGGAGGGGACGGGCGAGCGCGTGGCGTCACCCGCGAGGCGGTGTGTGCGGGCGCGCGGGGGTGTGGGCGCCGCGGCGGCGGCGGCGGCGGCGGTCGAGCCGGAGGGCCGGCGAGGCGAGCGGGGAGCTGGGAAGCGCGGGGCCGGCGGGCCGCAGGCGCGCGGGCGGCGGGGCGACGCCGCTCCCGGTGGCGGCTGGGCTCTGACGCCTGGGGCGGGGGGGGGGTGGTCTGCGGGGACGGACCCCCCCCAACATCCCGAGGCAGGCGGTGTGGCCGGCCCGCCGCTCCCTGCCGGGCCAGACCGAGCCGGGCGCCTGGGCCGGACTCGAAGCGAGACAGGGTTTGTCCCCAGGTCGGGAGCGAGGGCTCCCCGCCCTTCTCGTTCGGGTTTGCCCTTCGTTTCCCCCCCCCTTTCTCTGTGCTTGTACGGTCAGTGAGGCAAGCCCCTCTCTTTCTCTCGCTCTCTCTCTCCTTCCGTCTCTGCCGTCCCTTGCTCAGCAGCCGGCGTCGGCGTGAGGAAGGGCGGTGGGGCGGAGGAGGAGGGGGCGGAGGAGGGGGGGGGCCCCCCAGGGGCTGCGAAAGCTGCCCGGTCCCCCCGCGCGCGCGGCGGGGACCGAAACCGAGACAACTCTTAGCGGTGGATCACTCGGCTCGTGCGTCGATGAAGAACGCAGCTAGCTGCGAGAATTAATGTGAATTGCAGGACACATTGATCATCGACACTTCGAACGCACTTGCGGCCCCGGGTTCCTCCCGGGGCTACGCCTGTCTGAGCGTCGCTTGACGGTCAATCGTCACCCGCGCCGTGGCGTGGGCGCAGCGGCGTGCCGCCCCTCGGTGGGTGTGGGGGGGGGCGCGGTTCGGGTGCGCCCGGCCGTGCCCGCCCTCCCCTCCGAGCCCGGCGGCTGCCGCCGCGCCGCGTGGCGCGCGCGGTGTGGCGCGGCTGGGGTGCCTCGCAGGCCCGTTGCCCCGGGGAGAGGGGGGGTGCTCTCCTTCCCCTCCCCGCGCGGCCGGGCCTTCGTCCCCCTAAGTGCAGACTCGGGAAACCCCCGCTCCCGGAGCGCCCGCGTCGCGGACTTCGTCCCGCCGGGCCCCCAGATCGGGTCGGTCGCGGTGGCCCGGCGCCCGGCGCCGCCCGCCCGCCACCACCGCCAGTGCCGCCGCACGGGCCTCTCCTCCACCACTCTCCCGGTGGTGCGCCGGTCCCCCGTTCCCCTCCGGCAGAGGGGACGGCCGGCCGCCCTTTGCCTCGCCCTGGCCCTGACCGCCGCCGTTTCGGCGCCCGCCGGGCCCCCCCCCCCAACCCCGCGCTTCCCCGCGTCCGCAGCGCGTCGTCGAGCCACTTCCACCCGCCGGCTGGCGTCAGCCGCGCGGCGTTGTGTTGAGGCCCGGCGGCGGCGGCGCGCGGGGGGCCGCGGCCGGGGGGGGGGCCGCGCAGCGCGGGCGCCGTGGGGCGGCGGCGGGGCGGGGGGCGAGGGAGGGCGCGCCGCGCCGTCCCCACGCCGGGGCGGAGAGCGGAGGTCAGCGGCCGGGAGGAGGAGGCGGCCGCAGAGCGGCGGAGGGCTGCGCGAGTGGCGTGAGCGAGCGAGCGCGCGTTGGCGAGCCGGGCCCGGGGGGGGGAGGCGCGGGCCTCGTCCCCGGCCCCGCGCGGCTGTCTGCGGGTGGGTACCGCGGTGGTACCGCTCCGTGCTGCCGCGCGCGCGTGCCGGCGGGCCGGCCCGCCGTGCTCTCCCCCTGCGCGGCGGCGTCCGCCGCGTGCCGGCGGGGGCCTCGGGCCGTCCTCCCAG
>NW_026991300.1:125000-127500 GCF_036370855.1 Dromaius novaehollandiae | reverse complement strand
CGGTTTGGCGGGGGGGGGGGGCAGGTAGACCTGGTGCCCCTCTCCCGGGGCCTGGCCCCGCACCCTCCGCCCCACCCCACCCTCCGCGGGAGCGAACCCCCCCCCCCCCCCCGGAACTCCATTTCGCCGGCCCTGCGGGGGGGGGGGGGGGGGCCGGGAGAGGGACAAGACACGGGCGCGGGGGGGGGGGGGGGGGGGGCAACGGAGGGAGATGTCGGCGGAAAAGGGCAACGCGCGCAATCTCCTGCCCTGAGTGCCCGGAGGAAAGTTGGCGAGTCGCCGTGCGGCCGGGGTGGGGGGGGGCGCGCCGGGGCGGGGGGGTGGGGGGGGCGCGAAGATTCCGCCTCGGCTCCCAGAGGCGCGCGGAACCCCGAGGCTTCGGAACGGAACGGGGGTCGGGGCGTGGCGGGGGGGGGGCGCGCGGGGGGGGTGGGGGGGGCGCGAAGATTCCGCCTCGGCTCCCAGAGGCGCGCGGAACCCCGAGGCTTCGGAACGGAACGGGGGTCGGGGCGTGGCGGGGGGGGGGCGCGCGGGGGGGGTGGGGGGGGCGCGAAGATTCCGCCTCGGCTCCCAGAGGCGCGCGGAACCCCGAGGCTTCGGAACGGAACGGGGGTCGGGGCGGGGTGGGGGGGGGGGCGCGCGGGGGGGGGTGGGGGGGGGGGCGCGAAGATTCCGCCTCGGCTCCCAGAGGCGCGCGGAACCCCGAGGCTTCGGAACGGAACGGGGGTCGGGGCGGGGTGGGGGGGGGGGGCGCGGGGGGGGGTGGGGGGGGGGGCGCGAAGATTCCGCCTCGGCTCCCAGAGGCGCGCGGAACCCCGAGGCTTCGGAACGGAACGGGGGTCGGGGCGGGGTGGGGGGGGGGGGGCGCGCGGGGGGGGTGGGGGGGGGCGCGAAGATTCCGCCTCGGCTCCCAGAGGCGCGCGGAACCCCGAGGCTTCGGAACGGAACGGGGGTCGGGGCGGGGTGGGGGGGGGGGCGCGCGGGGGGGGGTGGGGGGGGGGCGCGAAGATTCCGCCTCGGCTCCCAGAGGCGCGCGGAACCCCGAGGCTTCGGAACGGAACGGCCCCGGCCGGGGAACGTGAGGGAACAAGCAGGCTTGGCGGCGGCGAAAAGGCGGGCGGGGGGGGGGGGGGGGGGGCGCGGGGGGGGGCCGGCGGGCGGACGGCGCGAGAACCGATTAAAAAAAAAAAAAAAGGCGCGAACGGCGCGGGTTCGCACACAAGCACCCTCCGCTGCCTTGTTGGGGGGGGGGGGGCGGGGGGCGCGCGCCAGGCGCGGTATCACGGGTTGTTGGCGGGCCAGTGCCGCCCTGCCCCGCTGACGGCGCCTGTGTGGAGTGTGTGTTTGTGTGCGCGCGTGCCCCGCCCCGGGGCCCCCCTGCTGCCTCGGGGCGCCGGTCAGCCCGGGGTCAGGGATTTCTGCTGAGGCGGGGCGTTGAAAGCAGTGCGAGGGGAGCAAGGCAGGCACCAGGAAAGGGAGGGGGTAAGGGGCGGCAGCGGCCGGGCAAGAAGAAAGAAAGAAAGGAAGAAAGAGGAAAAGAAAGAAAGGAATAAAAGGCAGACAGACAGACAGACAGACAGACAGACAAGACCTAGAGACCTAGATTCGTAAGTGAGCACCTTCCCCTGCTGTAGGACCGCGTGCCGGGGCGGGGCGGGGGGGGGGGGGGGGCACCGCGCTCCCACACAGAAAACCGAGAAAAATCAGCAAGGCAGGAAAAGGAGGGGAAAAGACGCGCGTGCTCGGAAACGCAAAGAAACAAGAGCAAACCCGAAAAACAACACGACCCCAAAAAGAAGCGAGCGGAACCCCTTGCCCCGAAAGAAACGAACAAACAAACAAGCGAAGCGCTCGAGCCGGGGGGGGGCGGACGACCGGGGGTGCGCGGCGGGCCGTCCCGGTAGCGGCCGGCGCAGCGGGTCCGCCGTGGCAGCGGCCGGCCCACGCCCCCGGGCCTGGGAGGCTGCCTTGGCGGCGGCCAGAGGGTCTACCGGCTCCGGGAGTATCGGAGGGGCGAGCCGGTCGACGCGGCTCCGCTGGGTCTCGCGGAGGCGAGCAGGTCGACCTGGATCCGGGGGTCGCGGAGGGGCGAGCTGGTCGACCGGGCTCCGCGAGGCTGCCTGGGGCGCGCGGCGTGCCGGTCTACCCGGCTCCGGGCTTGGGGCTCGGCCAGCCGGTCGACCGGGCTCCGGGAGGCGCGAAGAAGTGGCAGGCCGTCTCCCGGGTCCGCCTCCCACGCTGTCAGCAGGTCTACCCGGCTCCGGCGAGACTTGGCCGCCCTTCGGGGTGGTGACCGGTAGACCTGTTTCCCCCGGCTTTCCTCTGGAGCGGCGAAAGGGGTCGCTCTGCGTCGCTGCCTCCAGTTACGTCATCGTAGACGTGGGCCATTCCCGCGCCCCTCCCCGGTAGGAGGGGCGGGTGTCCTTTGGCTCTCCGGCGCCGCCTGACTTAGCGGTACGACTGTAGGGGAGAGAGGTGAGCAACCACTCACCTTCCGGAG
>NW_026991300.1:117500-120000 GCF_036370855.1 Dromaius novaehollandiae | reverse complement strand
CCTCCGCGTCCCGTCTCGTCGCCGCTGCCGAGGCTGCCGCCGTCGCCGCGAGGCGGCGGCGGCCCGGTGGCGGGCGGCGGCGGGGGAGGCACCCCCGCGGGGATTTCAGGTCGTTTCCCTCACCCCAGGGCCAGGTACCTAGCGCCCGCGCTTCTCCTGCCCCCCCCTCGGTGACCCACCCGTGTGGTCCCGTGTGCCAGCGTGCTCCTCCCGGGTGCCGCACCGTGCGCGCCGCACCGGCCGTGCCTTCCCCCCCCCCCGCCTCGGCTTCCCCCCACCCCGGTCCTTCCTCCCCCGCGGTGGGGGTGGGGGGGGCGGGGAGGGAGGGAGCGAGCGAGAGAGGGGAGAGGGCCTCCGGCCACCGCGGCCGCCGGCAGCCGCCCCGGGCAGGGATGGCCATGGGCCCCGGGCTCCGGGCCCGAGGGTTCTCGGTTGGAGAGCCGGGCGGAGGTTTAAAGACTCGGGCGGCCCGATGCGACTCGCGGAGGCGGCCGGGCGTGCTGCCGGAGGGCCGGGGGGTCGGCGCGCGCGGGTGCCGCGCCCCCCCATGCCAGCCGGCGCGCCCCGTGCTCGCCCCGCGGGCAGCCGGGACGGAGAGGGGTTACCCTGCCCCCTCTCTCCGCGGTCTGGTCTCGGCGGAGAGACGCCGCGCGGTCGGCCTAGTTGCCGGCCTGCCTCGAGCGTTGCGAGCCGGGCGCGAGCGCGTGCTCGCCGCCGGGAGGGCGAGCCCCCACCGCGGGTGGTGCGGGCGCCGAGCCTCCGCGCGTCTCCTCCTTCTCCCTGGCCGGTGCTTCTGGGTCTTCCGCCGTGGCCGCCGTCGGCGGCGCCCTACCCTACGCGCCCGCCCCGGCACTCTGCCGTCCGGGGCGCCCGCCTCGCTCTGCCCCGCCCGGCTCCGCCAGGCAGCGGGTGGGCGGTGGTGGGGCGGCGGCGGGGGTGGCCCGCCCCGCTCTCCGCGTGGAGACGGGGAGAGCGGGCGCCGTCCCCGTCCGTGCCGCCTTGCCCGCCTGCCCGCCGCCGGGCGTCTGTCCGCGGAGGGGACGGGCGAGCGCGTGGCGTCACCCGCGAGGCGGTGTGTGCGGGCGCGCGGGGGTGTGGGCGCCGCGGCGGCGGCGGCGGCGGCGGTCGAGCCGGAGGGCCGGCGAGGCGAGCGGGGAGCTGGGAAGCGCGGGGCCGGCGGGCCGCAGGCGCGCGGGCGGCGGGGCGACGCCGCTCCCGGTGGCGGCCGGGCTCTGACGCCTGGGGCGGGGGGGGGGTGGTCTGCGGGGACGGACCCCCCCCAACATCCCGAGGCAGGCGGTGTGGCCGGCCCGCCGCTCCCTGCCGGGCCAGACCGAGCCGGGCGCCTGGGCCGGACTCGAAGCGAGACAGGGTTTGTCCCCAGGTCGGGAGCGAGGGCTCCCCGCCCTTCTCGTTCGGGTTTGCCCTTCGTTTCCCCCCCCCTTTCTCTGTGCTTGTACGGTCAGTGAGGCAAGCCCCTCTCTTTCTCTCGCTCTCTCTCTCCTTCCGTCTCTGCCGTCCCTTGCTCAGCAGCCGGCGTCGGCGTGAGGAAGGGCGGTGGGGCGGAGGAGGAGGGGGCGGAGGAGGGGGGGGGCCCCCCAGGGGCTGCGAAAGCTGCCCGGTCCCCCCGCGCGCGCGGCGGGGACCGAAACCGAGACAACTCTTAGCGGTGGATCACTCGGCTCGTGCGTCGATGAAGAACGCAGCTAGCTGCGAGAATTAATGTGAATTGCAGGACACATTGATCATCGACACTTCGAACGCACTTGCGGCCCCGGGTTCCTCCCGGGGCTACGCCTGTCTGAGCGTCGCTTGACGGTCAATCGTCACCCGCGCCGTGGCGTGGGCGCAGCGGCGTGCCGCCCCTCGGTGGGTGTGGGGGGGGGCGCGGTTCGGGTGCGCCCGGCCGTGCCCGCCCTCCCCTCCGAGCCCGGCGGCTGCCGCCGCGCCGCGTGGCGCGCGCGGTGTGGCGCGGCTGGGGTGCCTCGCAGGCCCGTTGCCCCGGGGAGAGGGGGGGTGCTCTCCTTCCCCTCCCCGCGCGGCCGGGCCTTCGTCCCCCTAAGTGCAGACTCGGGAAACCCCCGCTCCCGGAGCGCCCGCGTCGCGGACTTCGTCCCGCCGGGCCCCCAGATCGGGTCGGTCGCGGTGGCCCGGCGCCCGGCGCCGCCCGCCCGCCACCACCGCCAGTGCCGCCGCACGGGCCTCTCCTCCACCACTCTCCCGGTGGTGCGCCGGTCCCCCGTTCCCCTCCGGCAGAGGGGACGGCCGGCCGCCCTTTGCCTCGCCCTGGCCCTGACCGCCGCCGTTTCGGCGCCCGCCGGGCCCCCCCCCCCAACCCCGCGCTTCCCCGCGTCCGCAGCGCGTCGTCGAGCCACTTCCACCCGCCGGCTGGCGTCAGCCGCGCGGCGTTGCGTTGAGGCCCGGCGGCGGCGGCGCGCGGGGGGCCGCGGCCGGGGGGGGGGCCGCGCAGCGCGGGCGCCGTGGGGCGGCGGCGGGGCGG
>NW_026991300.1:102500-105000 GCF_036370855.1 Dromaius novaehollandiae | reverse complement strand
CGGCGGGCTGCGGCGGAGCAGCCCGTCCGCAGAGACCTGCGGGGGCAGGCGTTCCGGGATGGCGCGCGGGGCGGGCGCCGGGCCCCCGAGCGGGGGGCGTCGCGTTGAGGCCAAGCGAGGCGACGGTTCGTGCCCGAGTGGGCGGCCCGAGCCACGGCTCTCCTCCCGGGTGCAGCTGCCACCCGGCGCCGGGTTACTGAGGGAAACCCCGGGCCCCGGGAGGAGGACGAGGTCGTGGCGGCGGGTGTCGGGCGCACCCCGCGGGCGGACGCTCCGCCGAGGGGCGCGGGGGCCGGCTGGCGGGTGCCGGGTTCCCCCTCCGCGTCCCGTCTCGTCGCCGCTGCCGAGGCTGCCGCCGTCGCCGCGAGGCGGCGGCGGCCCGGTGGCGGGCGGCGGCGGGGGAGGCACCCCCGCGGGGATTTCAGGTCGTTTCCCTCACCCCAGGGCCAGGTACCTAGCGCCCGCGCTTCTCCTGCCCCCCCCTCGGTGACCCACCCGTGTGGTCCCGTGTGCCAGCGTGCTCCTCCCGGGTGCCGCACCGTGCGCGCCGCACCGGCCGTGCCTTCCCCCCCCCCCGCCTCGGCTTCCCCCCACCCCGGTCCTTCCTCCCCCGCGGTGGGGGTGGGGGGGGCGGGGAGGGAGGGAGCGAGCGAGAGAGGGGAGAGGGCCTCCGGCCACCGCGGCCGCCGGCAGCCGCCCCGGGCAGGGATGGCCATGGGCCCCGGGCTCCGGGCCCGAGGGTTCTCGGTTGGAGAGCCGGGCGGAGGTTTAAAGACTCGGGCGGCCCGATGCGACTCGCGGAGGCGGCCGGGCGTGCTGCCGGAGGGCCGGGGGGTCGGCGCGCGCGGGTGCCGCGCCCCCCCATGCCAGCCGGCGCGCCCCGTGCTCGCCCCGCGGGCAGCCGGGACGGAGAGGGGTTACCCTGCCCCCTCTCTCCGCGGTCTGGTCTCGGCGGAGAGACGCCGCGCGGTCGGCCTAGTTGCCGGCCTGCCTCGAGCGTTGCGAGCCGGGCGCGAGCGCGTGCTCGCCGCCGGGAGGGCGAGCCCCCACCGCGGGTGGTGCGGGCGCCGAGCCTCCGCGCGTCTCCTCCTTCTCCCTGGCCGGTGCTTCTGGGTCTTCCGCCGTGGCCGCCGTCGGCGGCGCCCTACCCTACGCGCCCGCCCCGGCACTCTGCCGTCCGGGGCGCCCGCCTCGCTCTGCCCCGCCCGGCTCCGCCAGGCAGCGGGTGGGCGGTGGTGGGGCGGCGGCGGGGGTGGCCCGCCCCGCTCTCCGCGTGGAGACGGGGAGAGCGGGCGCCGTCCCCGTCCGTGCCGCCTTGCCCGCCTGCCCGCCGCCGGGCGTCTGTCCGCGGAGGGGACGGGCGAGCGCGTGGCGTCACCCGCGAGGCGGTGTGTGCGGGCGCGCGGGGGTGTGGGCGCCGCGGCGGCGGCGGCGGCGGCGGTCGAGCCGGAGGGCCGGCGAGGCGAGCGGGGAGCTGGGAAGCGCGGGGCCGGCGGGCCGCAGGCGCGCGGGCGGCGGGGCGACGCCGCTCCCGGTGGCGGCCGGGCTCTGACGCCTGGGGCGGGGGGGGGGTGGTCTGCGGGGACGGACCCCCCCCAACATCCCGAGGCAGGCGGTGTGGCCGGCCCGCCGCTCCCTGCCGGGCCAGACCGAGCCGGGCGCCTGGGCCGGACTCGAAGCGAGACAGGGTTTGTCCCCAGGTCGGGAGCGAGGGCTCCCCGCCCTTCTCGTTCGGGTTTGCCCTTCGTTTCCCCCCCCCTTTCTCTGTGCTTGTACGGTCAGTGAGGCAAGCCCCTCTCTTTCTCTCGCTCTCTCTCTCCTTCCGTCTCTGCCGTCCCTTGCTCAGCAGCCGGCGTCGGCGTGAGGAAGGGCGGTGGGGCGGAGGAGGAGGGGGCGGAGGAGGGGGGGGGCCCCCCAGGGGCTGCGAAAGCTGCCCGGTCCCCCCGCGCGCGCGGCGGGGACCGAAACCGAGACAACTCTTAGCGGTGGATCACTCGGCTCGTGCGTCGATGAAGAACGCAGCTAGCTGCGAGAATTAATGTGAATTGCAGGACACATTGATCATCGACACTTCGAACGCACTTGCGGCCCCGGGTTCCTCCCGGGGCTACGCCTGTCTGAGCGTCGCTTGACGGTCAATCGTCACCCGCGCCGTGGCGTGGGCGCAGCGGCGTGCCGCCCCTCGGTGGGTGTGGGGGGGGGCGCGGTTCGGGTGCGCCCGGCCGTGCCCGCCCTCCCCTCCGAGCCCGGCGGCTGCCGCCGCGCCGCGTGGCGCGCGCGGTGTGGCGCGGCTGGGGTGCCTCGCAGGCCCGTTGCCCCGGGGAGAGGGGGGGTGCTCTCCTTCCCCTCCCCGCGCGGCCGGGCCTTCGTCCCCCTAAGTGCAGACTCGGGAAACCCCCGCTCCCGGAGCGCCCGCGTCGCGGACTTCGTCCCGCCGGGCCCCCAGATCGGGTCGGTCGCGGTGGCCCGGCGCCCGGCGCCGCCCGCCCGCCACCACCGC
>NW_026991300.1:90000-92500 GCF_036370855.1 Dromaius novaehollandiae | reverse complement strand
GCCCCACCCCACCCTCCGCGGGAGCGAACCCCCCCCCCCCCCCCGGAACTCCATTTCGCCGGCCCTGCGGGGGGGGGGGGGGGGGCCGGGAGAGGGACAAGACACGGGCGCGGGGGGGGGGGGGGGGGGCAACGGAGGGAGATGTCGGCGGAAAAGGGCAACGCGCGCAATCTCCTGCCCTGAGTGCCCGGAGGAAAGCTGGCGAGTCGCCGTGCGGCCGGGGTGGGGGGGGGCGCGCCGGGGCGGGGGGGTGGGGGGGGCGCGAAGATTCCGCCTCGGCTCCCAGAGGCGCGCGGAACCCCGAGGCTTCGGAACGGAACGGGGGTCGGGGCGTGGCGGGGGGGGGGCGCGCGGGGGGGGTGGGGGGGGCGCGAAGATTCCGCCTCGGCTCCCAGAGGCGCGCGGAACCCCGAGGCTTCGGAACGGAACGGGGGTCGGGGCGTGGCGGGGGGGGGGCGCGCGGGGGGGGTGGGGGGGGCGCGAAGATTCCGCCTCGGCTCCCAGAGGCGCGCGGAACCCCGAGGCTTCGGAACGGAACGGGGGTCGGGGCGGGGTGGGGGGGGGGGCGCGCGGGGGGGGGTGGGGGGGGGGGCGCGAAGATTCCGCCTCGGCTCCCAGAGGCGCGCGGAACCCCGAGGCTTCGGAACGGAACGGGGGTCGGGGCGGGGTGGGGGGGGGGGGCGCGGGGGGGGGTGGGGGGGGGGCGCGAAGATTCCGCCTCGGCTCCCAGAGGCGCGCGGAACCCCGAGGCTTCGGAACGGAACGGGGGTCGGGGCGGGGTGGGGGGGGGGGGGCGCGCGGGGGGGGTGGGGGGGGGCGCGAAGATTCCGCCTCGGCTCCCAGAGGCGCGCGGAACCCCGAGGCTTCGGAACGGAACGGGGGTCGGGGCGGGGTGGGGGGGGGGGCGCGCGGGGGGGGGTGGGGGGGGGGCGCGAAGATTCCGCCTCGGCTCCCAGAGGCGCGCGGAACCCCGAGGCTTCGGAACGGAACGGCCCCGGCCGGGGAACGTGAGGGAACAAGCAGGCTTGGCGGCGGCGAAAAGGCGGGCGGGGGGGGGGGGGGGGGGCGCGGGGGGGGGCCGGCGGGCGGACGGCGCGAGAACCGATTAAAAAAAAAAAAAAAGGCGCGAACGGCGCGGGTTCGCACACAAGCACCCTCCGCTGCCTTGTTGGGGGGGGGGGGCGGGGGGCGCGCGCCAGGCGCGGTATCACGGGTTGTTGGCGGGCCAGTGCCGCCCTGCCCCGCTGACGGCGCCTGTGTGGAGTGTGTGTTTGTGTGCGCGCGTGCCCCGCCCCGGGGCCCCCCTGCTGCCTCGGGGCGCCGGTCAGCCCGGGGTCAGGGATTTCTGCTGAGGCGGGGCGTTGAAAGCAGTGCGAGGGGAGCAAGGCAGGCACCAGGAAAGGGAGGGGGTAAGGGGCGGCAGCGGCCGGGCAAGAAGAAAGAAAGAAAGGAAGAAAGAGGAAAAGAAAGAAAGGAATAAAAGGCAGACAGACAGACAGACAGACAGACAGACAAGACCTAGAGACCTAGATTCGTAAGTGAGCACCTTCCCCTGCTGTAGGACCGCGTGCCGGGGCGGGGCGGGGGGGGGGGGGGGGGCACCGCGCTCCCACACAGAAAACCGAGAAAAATCAGCAAGGCAGGAAAAGGAGGGGAAAAGACGCGCGTGCTCGGAAACGCAAAGAAACAAGAGCAAACCCGAAAAACAACACGACCCCAAAAAGAAGCGAGCGGAACCCCTTGCCCCGAAAGAAACGAACAAACAAACAAGCGAAGCGCTCGAGCCGGGGGGGGGCGGACGACCGGGGGTGCGCGGCGGGCCGTCCCGGTAGCGGCCGGCGCAGCGGGTCCGCCGTGGCAGCGGCCGGCCCACGCCCCCGGGCCTGGGAGGCTGCCTTGGCGGCGGCCAGAGGGTCTACCGGCTCCGGGAGTCTCGGAGGGGCGAGCCGGTCGACGCGGCTCCGCTGGGTCTCGCGGAGGCGAGCAGGTCGACCTGGATCCGGGGGTCGCGGAGGGGCGAGCTGGTCGACCGGGCTCCGCGAGGCTGCCTGGGGCGCGCGGCGTGCCGGTCTACCCGGCTCCGGGCTTGGGGCTCGGCCAGCCGGTCGACCGGGCTCCGGGAGGCGCGAAGAAGTGGCAGGCCGTCTCCCGGGTCCGCCTCCCACGCTGTCAGCAGGTCTACCCGGCTCCGGCGAGACTTGGCCGCCCTTCGGGGTGGTGACCGGTAGACCTGTTTCCCCCGGCTTTCCTCTGGAGCGGCGAAAGGGGTCGCTCTGCGTCGCTGCCTCCAGTTACGTCATCGTAGACGTGGGCCATTCCCGCGCCCCTCCCCGGTAGGAGGGGCGGGTGTCCTTTGGCTCTCCGGCGCCGCCTGACTTAGCGGTACGACTGTAGGGGAGAGAGGTGAGCAACCACTCACCTTCCGGAGACTGGCTCCCGGGCGCCCCCTGCGCATGCAGCCGACTTGCGAGAGGGGTGAGGCGGCCTGTGAGGGCAGGCA
>NW_026991300.1:82500-85000 GCF_036370855.1 Dromaius novaehollandiae | reverse complement strand
GGCGGCGGCGGGGGAGGCACCCCCGCGGGGATTTCAGGTCGTTTCCCTCACCCCAGGGCCAGGTACCTAGCGCCCGCGCTTCTCCTGCCCCCCCCTCGGTGACCCACCCGTGTGGTCCCGTGTGCCAGCGTGCTCCTCCCGGGTGCCGCACCGTGCGCGCCGCACCGGCCGTGCCTTCCCCCCCCCCCGCCTCGGCTTCCCCCCACCCCGGTCCTTCCTCCCCCGCGGTGGGGGTGGGGGGGGCGGGGAGGGAGGGAGCGAGCGAGAGAGGGGAGAGGGCCTCCGGCCACCGCGGCCGCCGGCAGCCGCCCCGGGCAGGGATGGCCATGGGCCCCGGGCTCCGGGCCCGAGGGTTCTCGGTTGGAGAGCCGGGCGGAGGTTTAAAGACTCGGGCGGCCCGATGCGACTCGCGGAGGCGGCCGGGCGTGCTGCCGGAGGGCCGGGGGGTCGGCGCGCGCGGGCGCCGCGCCCCCCCATGCCAGCCGGCGCGCCCCGTGCTCGCCCCGCGGGCAGCCGGGACGGAGAGGGGTTACCCTGCCCCCTCTCTCCGCGGTCTGGTCTCGGCGGAGAGACGCCGCGCGGTCGGCCTAGTTGCCGGCCTGCCTCGAGCGTTGCGAGCCGGGCGCGAGCGCGTGCTCGCCGCCGGGAGGGCGAGCCCCCACCGCGGGTGGTGCGGGCGCCGAGCCTCCGCGCGTCTCCTCCTTCTCCCTGGCCGGTGCTTCTGGGTCTTCCGCCGTGGCCGCCGTCGGCGGCGCCCTACCCTACGCGCCCGCCCCGGCACTCTGCCGTCCGGGGCGCCCGCCTCGCTCTGCCCCGCCCGGCTCCGCCAGGCAGCGGGTGGGCGGTGGTGGGGCGGCGGCGGGGGTGGCCCGCCCCGCTCTCCGCGTGGAGACGGGGAGAGCGGGCGCCGTCCCCGTCCGTGCCGCCTTGCCCGCCTGCCCGCCGCCGGGCGTCTGTCCGCGGAGGGGACGGGCGAGCGCGTGGCGTCACCCGCGAGGCGGTGTGTGCGGGCGCGCGGGGGTGTGGGCGCCGCGGCGGCGGCGGCGGCGGCGGTCGAGCCGGAGGGCCGGCGAGGCGAGCGGGGAGCTGGGAAGCGCGGGGCCGGCGGGCCGCAGGCGCGCGGGCGGCGGGGCGACGCCGCTCCCGGTGGCGGCCGGGCTCTGACGCCTGGGGCGGGGGGGGGGTGGTCTGCGGGGACGGACCCCCCCCAACATCCCGAGGCAGGCGGTGTGGCCGGCCCGCCGCTCCCTGCCGGGCCAGACCGAGCCGGGCGCCTGGGCCGGACTCGAAGCGAGACAGGGTTTGTCCCCAGGTCGGGAGCGAGGGCTCCCCGCCCTTCTCGTTCGGGTTTGCCCTTCGTTTCCCCCCCCCTTTCTCTGTGCTTGTACGGTCAGTGAGGCAAGCCCCTCTCTTTCTCTCGCTCTCTCTCTCCTTCCGTCTCTGCCGTCCCTTGCTCAGCAGCCGGCGTCGGCGTGAGGAAGGGCGGTGGGGCGGAGGAGGAGGGGGCGGAGGAGGGGGGGGGCCCCCCAGGGGCTGCGAAAGCTGCCCGGTCCCCCCGCGCGCGCGGCGGGGACCGAAACCGAGACAACTCTTAGCGGTGGATCACTCGGCTCGTGCGTCGATGAAGAACGCAGCTAGCTGCGAGAATTAATGTGAATTGCAGGACACATTGATCATCGACACTTCGAACGCACTTGCGGCCCCGGGTTCCTCCCGGGGCTACGCCTGTCTGAGCGTCGCTTGACGGTCAATCGTCACCCGCGCCGTGGCGTGGGCGCAGCGGCGTGCCGCCCCTCGGTGGGTGTGGGGGGGGGCGCGGTTCGGGTGCGCCCGGCCGTGCCCGCCCTCCCCTCCGAGCCCGGCGGCTGCCGCCGCGCCGCGTGGCGCGCGCGGTGTGGCGCGGCTGGGGTGCCTCGCAGGCCCGTTGCCCCGGGGAGAGGGGGGGTGCTCTCCTTCCCCTCCCCGCGCGGCCGGGCCTTCGTCCCCCTAAGTGCAGACTCGGGAAACCCCCGCTCCCGGAGCGCCCGCGTCGCGGACTTCGTCCCGCCGGGCCCCCAGATCGGGTCGGTCGCGGTGGCCCGGCGCCCGGCGCCGCCCGCCCGCCACCACCGCCAGTGCCGCCGCACGGGCCTCTCCTCCACCACTCTCCCGGTGGTGCGCCGGTCCCCCGTTCCCCTCCGGCAGAGGGGACGGCCGGCCGCCCTTTGCCTCGCCCTGGCCCTGACCGCCGCCGTTTCGGCGCCCGCCGGGCCCCCCCCCCCAACCCCGCGCTTCCCCGCGTCCGCAGCGCGTCGTCGAGCCACTTCCACCCGCCGGCTGGCGTCAGCCGCGCGGCGTTGCGTTGAGGCCCGGCGGCGGCGGCGCGCGGGGGGCCGCGGCCGGGGGGGGGGCCGCGCAGCGCGGGCGCCGTGGGGCGGCGGCGGGGCGGGGGGCGAGGGAGGGCGCGCCGCGCCGTCCCCACGCCGGGGCGGAGAGCGGAGGTCAGCGGCCGGGAGGAGGA
>NW_026991300.1:67500-70000 GCF_036370855.1 Dromaius novaehollandiae | reverse complement strand
GGGCGCCGGGCCCCCGAGCGGGGGGCGTCGCGTTGAGGCCAAGCGAGGCGACGGTTCGTGCCCGAGTGGGCGGCCCGAGCCACGGCTCTCCTCCCGGGTGCAGCTGCCACCCGGCGCCGGGTTACTGAGGGAAACCCCGGGCCCCGGGAGGAGGACGAGGTCGTGGCGGCGGGTGTCGGGCGCACCCCGCGGGCGGACGCTCCGCCGAGGGGCGCGGGGGCCGGCTGGCGGGTGCCGGGTTCCCCCTCCGCGTCCCGTCTCGTCGCCGCTGCCGAGGCTGCCGCCGTCGCCGCGAGGCGGCGGCGGCCCGGTGGCGGGCGGCGGCGGGGGAGGCACCCCCGCGGGGATTTCAGGTCGTTTCCCTCACCCCAGGGCCAGGTACCTAGCGCCCGCGCTTCTCCTGCCCCCCCCTCGGTGACCCACCCGTGTGGTCCCGTGTGCCAGCGTGCTCCTCCCGGGTGCCGCACCGTGCGCGCCGCACCGGCCGTGCCTTCCCCCCCCCGCCTCGGCTTCCCCCCACCCCGGTCCTTCCTCCCCCGCGGTGGGGGTGGGGGGGGCGGGGAGGGAGGGAGCGAGCGAGAGAGGGGAGAGGGCCTCCGGCCACCGCGGCCGCCGGCAGCCGCCCCGGGCAGGGATGGCCATGGGCCCCGGGCTCCGGGCCCGAGGGTTCTCGGTTGGAGAGCCGGGCGGAGGTTTAAAGACTCGGGCGGCCCGATGCGACTCGCGGAGGCGGCCGGGCGTGCTGCCGGAGGGCCGGGGGGTCGGCGCGCGCGGGCGCCGCGCCCCCCCATGCCAGCCGGCGCGCCCCGCGCTCGCCCCGCGGGCAGCCGGGACGGAGAGGGGTTACCCTGCCCCCTCTCTCCGCGGTCTGGTCTCGGCGGAGAGACGCCGCGCGGTCGGCCTAGTTGCCGGCCTGCCTCGAGCGTTGCGAGCCGGGCGCGAGCGCGTGCTCGCCGCCGGGAGGGCGAGCCCCCACCGCGGGTGGTGCGGGCGCCGAGCCTCCGCGCGTCTCCTCCTTCTCCCTGGCCGGTGCTTCTGGGTCTTCCGCCGTGGCCGCCGTCGGCGGCGCCCTACCCTACGCGCCCGCCCCGGCACTCTGCCGTCCGGGGCGCCCGCCTCGCTCTGCCCCGCCCGGCTCCGCCAGGCAGCGGGGGGGCGGTGGTGGGGCGGCGGCGGGGGCGGCCCGCCCCGCTCTCCGCGTGGAGACGGGGAGAGCGGGCGCCGTCCCCGTCCGTGCCGCCTTGCCCGCCTGCCCGCCGCCGGGCGTCTGTCCGCGGAGGGGACGGGCGAGCGCGTGGCGTCACCCGCGAGGCGGTGTGTGCGGGCGCGCGGGGGTGTGGGCGCCGCGGCGGCGGCGGCGGCGGTCGAGCCGGAGGGCCGGCGAGGCGAGCGAGGAGCTGGGAAGCGCGGGGCCGGCGGGCCGCAGGCGCGCGGGCGGCGGGGCGACGCCGCTCCCGGTGGCGGCCGGGCTCTGATGCCTGGGGCGGGGGGGGGGTGGTCTGCGGGGACGGACCCCCCCCAACATCCCGAGGCAGGCGGTGTGGCCGGCCCGCCGCTCCCTGCCGGGCCAGACCGAGCCGGGCGCCTGGGCCGGACTCGAAGCGAGACAGGGTTTGTCCCCAGGTCGGGAGCGAGGGCTCCCCGCCCTTCTCGTTCGGGTTTGCCCTTCGTTTCCCCCCCCCCCTTTCTCTGTGCTTGTACGGTCAGTGAGGCAAGCCCCTCTCTTTCTCTCGCTCTCTCTCTCCTTCCGTCTCTGCCGTCCCTTGCTCAGCAGCCGGCGTCGGCGTGAGGAAGGGCGGTGGGGCGGAGGAGGAGGGGGCGGAGGAGGGGGGGCCCCCCAGGGGCTGCGAAAGCTGCCCGGTCCCCCCGCGCGCGCGGCGGGGACCGAAACCGAGACAACTCTTAGCGGTGGATCACTCGGCTCGTGCGTCGATGAAGAACGCAGCTAGCTGCGAGAATTAATGTGAATTGCAGGACACATTGATCATCGACACTTCGAACGCACTTGCGGCCCCGGGTTCCTCCCGGGGCTACGCCTGTCTGAGCGTCGCTTGACGGTCAATCGTCACCCGCGCCGTGGCGTGGGCGCAGCGGCGTGCCGCCCCTCGGTGGGTGTGGGGGGGGGGCGCGGTTCGGGTGCGCCCGGCCGTGCCCGCCCTCCCCTCCGAGCCCGGCGGCTGCCGCCGCGCCGCGTGGCGCGCGCGGTGTGGCGCGGCTGGGGCGCCTCGCAGGCCCGTTGCCCCGGGGAGAGGGGGGGTGCTCTCCTTCCCCTCCCCGCGCGGCCGGGCCTTCGTCCCCCTAAGTGCAGACTCGGGAAACCCCCGCTCCCGGAGTGCCCGCGTCGCGGACTTCGTCCCGCCGGGCCCCCAGATCGGGTCGGTCGCGGTGGCCCGGCGCCCGGCGCCGCCCGCCCGCCCGCCACCACCGCCAGTGCCGCCGCACGGGCCTCTCCTCCACCACTCTCCCGGTGGTGCGCCGGTCCCCCGTTCCCCTCCGGCAG
>NW_026991300.1:52500-55000 GCF_036370855.1 Dromaius novaehollandiae | reverse complement strand
CGCGGCGGGCTGCGGCGGAGCAGCCCGTCCGCAGAGACCTGCGGGGGCAGGCGTTCCGGGATGGCGCGCGGGGCGGGCGCCGGGCCCCCGAGCGGGGGGCGTCGCGTTGAGGCCAAGCGAGGCGACGGTTCGTGCCCGAGTGGGCGGCCCGAGCCACGGCTCTCCTCCCGGGTGCAGCTGCCACCCGGCGCCGGGTTACTGAGGGAAACCCCGGGCCCCGGGAGGAGGACGAGGTCGTGGCGGCGGGTGTCGGGCGCACCCCGCGGGCGGACGCTCCGCCGAGGGGCGCGGGGGCCGGCTGGCGGGTGCCGGGTTCCCCCTCCGCGTCCCGTCTCGTCGCCGCTGCCGAGGCTGCCGCCGTCGCCGCGAGGCGGCGGCGGCCCGGTGGCGGGCGGCGGCGGGGGAGGCACCCCCGCGGGGATTTCAGGTCGTTTCCCTCACCCCAGGGCCAGGTACCTAGCGCCCGCGCTTCTCCTGCCCCCCCCTCGGTGACCCACCCGTGTGGTCCCGTGTGCCAGCGTGCTCCTCCCGGGTGCCGCACCGTGCGCGCCGCACCGGCCGTGCCTTCCCCCCCCCGCCTCGGCTTCCCCCCACCCCGGTCCTTCCTCCCCCGCGGTGGGGGTGGGGGGGGCGGGGAGGGAGGGAGCGAGCGAGAGAGGGGAGAGGGCCTCCGGCCACCGCGGCCGCCGGCAGCCGCCCCGGGCAGGGATGGCCATGGGCCCCGGGCTCCGGGCCCGAGGGTTCTCGGTTGGAGAGCCGGGCGGAGGTTTAAAGACTCGGGCGGCCCGATGCGACTCGCGGAGGCGGCCGGGCGTGCTGCCGGAGGGCCGGGGGGTCGGCGCGCGCGGGCGCCGCGCCCCCCCATGCCAGCCGGCGCGCCCCGCGCTCGCCCCGCGGGCAGCCGGGACGGAGAGGGGTTACCCTGCCCCCTCTCTCCGCGGTCTGGTCTCGGCGGAGAGACGCCGCGCGGTCGGCCTAGTTGCCGGCCTGCCTCGAGCGTTGCGAGCCGGGCGCGAGCGCGTGCTCGCCGCCGGGAGGGCGAGCCCCCACCGCGGGTGGTGCGGGCGCCGAGCCTCCGCGCGTCTCCTCCTTCTCCCTGGCCGGTGCTTCTGGGTCTTCCGCCGTGGCCGCCGTCGGCGGCGCCCTACCCTACGCGCCCGCCCCGGCACTCTGCCGTCCGGGGCGCCCGCCTCGCTCTGCCCCGCCCGGCTCCGCCAGGCAGCGGGGGGGCGGTGGTGGGGCGGCGGCGGGGGCGGCCCGCCCCGCTCTCCGCGTGGAGACGGGGAGAGCGGGCGCCGTCCCCGTCCGTGCCGCCTTGCCCGCCTGCCCGCCGCCGGGCGTCTGTCCGCGGAGGGGACGGGCGAGCGCGTGGCGTCACCCGCGAGGCGGTGTGTGCGGGCGCGCGGGGGTGTGGGCGCCGCGGCGGCGGCGGCGGCGGCGGTCGAGCCGGAGGGCCGGCGAGGCGAGCGAGGAGCTGGGAAGCGCGGGGCCGGCGGGCCGCAGGCGCGCGGGCGGCGGGGCGACGCCGCTCCCGGTGGCGGCCGGGCTCTGACGCCTGGGGCGGGGGGGGGGTGGTCTGCGGGGACGGACCCCCCCCAACATCCCGAGGCAGGCGGTGTGGCCGGCCCGCCGCTCCCTGCCGGGCCAGACCGAGCCGGGCGCCTGGGCCGGACTCGAAGCGAGACAGGGTTTGTCCCCAGGTCGGGAGCGAGGGCTCCCCGCCCTTCTCGTTCGGGTTTGCCCTTCGTTTCCCCCCCCCCCTTTCTCTGTGCTTGTACGGTCAGTGAGGCAAGCCCCTCTCTTTCTCTCGCTCTCTCTCTCCTTCCGTCTCTGCCGTCCCTTGCTCAGCAGCCGGCGTCGGCGTGAGGAAGGGCGGTGGGGCGGAGGAGGAGGGGGCGGAGGAGGGGGGGCCCCCCAGGGGCTGCGAAAGCTGCCCGGTCCCCCCGCGCGCGCGGCGGGGACCGAAACCGAGACAACTCTTAGCGGTGGATCACTCGGCTCGTGCGTCGATGAAGAACGCAGCTAGCTGCGAGAATTAATGTGAATTGCAGGACACATTGATCATTGACACTTCGAACGCACTTGCGGCCCCGGGTTCCTCCCGGGGCTACGCCTGTCTGAGCGTCGCTTGACGGTCAATCGTCACCCGCGCCGTGGCGTGGGCGCAGCGGCGTGCCGCCCCTCGGTGGGTGTGGGGGGGGGCGCGGTTCGCGTGCGCCCGGCCGTGCCCGCCCTCCCCTCCGAGCCCGGCGGCTGCCGCCGCGCCGCGTGGCGCGCGCGGTGTGGCGCGGCTGGGGCGCCTCGCAGGCCCGTTGCCCCGGGGAGAGGGGGGGTGCTCTCCTTCCCCTCCCCGCGCGGCCGGGCCTTCGTCCCCCTAAGTGCAGACTCGGGAAACCCCCGCTCCCGGAGCGCCCGCGTCGCGGACTTCGTCCCGCCGGGCCCCCAGATCGGGTCGGTCGCGGTGGCCCGGCGCCCGGCGCCGCCCGCCCGCCACCACCGC
>NW_026991300.1:37500-40000 GCF_036370855.1 Dromaius novaehollandiae | reverse complement strand
GGAGACGGCCCTCCGGGTTGGGACGGGTCCCACGGGTCCCCACCCCTAAGCTGTGGGGGGCGGACCCGCGGCGGGCTGCGGCGGAGCAGCCCGTCCGCAGAGACCTGCGGGGGCAGGCGTTCCGGGATGGCGCGCGGGGCGGGCGCCGGGCCCCCGAGCGGGGGGCGTCGCGTTGAGGCCAAGCGAGGCGACGGTTCGTGCCCGAGTGGGCGGCCCGAGCCACGGCTCTCCTCCCGGGTGCAGCTGCCACCCGGCGCCGGGTTACTGAGGGAAACCCCGGGCCCCGGGAGGAGGACGAGGTCGTGGCGGCGGGTGTCGGGCGCACCCCGCGGGCGGACGCTCCGCCGAGGGGCGCGGGGGCCGGCTGGCGGGTGCCGGGTTCCCCCTCCGCGTCCCGTCTCGTCGCCGCTGCCGAGGCTGCCGCCGTCGCCGCGAGGCGGCGGCGGCCCGGTGGCGGGCGGCGGCGGGGGAGGCACCCCCGCGGGGATTTCAGGTCGTTTCCCTCACCCCAGGGCCAGGTACCTAGCGCCCGCGCTTCTCCTGCCCCCCCCTCGGTGACCCACCCGTGTGGTCCCGTGTGCCAGCGTGCTCCTCCCGGGTGCCGCACCGTGCGCGCCGCACCGGCCGTGCCTTCCCCCCCCCCCGCCTCGGCTTCCCCCCACCCCGGTCCTTCCTCCCCCGCGGTGGGGGTGGGGGGGGCGGGGAGGGAGGGAGCGAGCGAGAGAGGGGAGAGGGCCTCCGGCCACCGCGGCCGCCGGCAGCCGCCCCGGGCAGGGATGGCCATGGGCCCCGGGCTCCGGGCCCGAGGGTTCTCGGTTGGAGAGCCGGGCGGAGGTTTAAAGACTCGGGCGGCCCGATGCGACTCGCGGAGGCGGCCGGGCGTGCTGCCGGAGGGCCGGGGGGTCGGCGCGCGCGGGCGCCGCGCCCCCCCATGCCAGCCGGCGCGCCCCGTGCTCGCCCCGCGGGCAGCCGGGACGGAGAGGGGTTACCCTGCCCCCTCTCTCCGCGGTCTGGTCTCGGCGGAGAGACGCCGCGCGGTCGGCCTAGTTGCCGGCCTGCCTCGAGCGTTGCGAGCCGGGCGCGAGCGCGTGTTCGCCGCCGGGAGGGCGAGCCCCCACCGCGGGTGGTGCGGGCGCCGAGCCTCCGCGCGTCTCCTCCTTCTCCCTGGCCGGTGCTTCTGGGTCTTCCGCCGTGGCCGCCGTCGGCGGCGCCCTACCCTACGCGCCCGCCCCGGCACTCTGCCGTCCGGGGCGCCCGCCTCGCTCTGCCCCGCCCGGCTCCGCCAGGCAGCGGGTGGGCGGTGGTGGGGCGGCGGCGGGGGCGGCCCGCCCCGCTCTCCGCGTGGAGACGGGGAGAGCGGGCGCCGTCCCCGTCCGTGCCGCCTTGCCCGCCTGCCCGCCGCCGGGCGTCTGTCCGCGGAGGGGACGGGCGAGCGCGTGGCGTCACCCGCGAGGCGGTGTGTGCGGGCGCGCGGGGGTGTGGGCGCCGCGGCGGCGGCGGCGGCGGCGGTCGAGCCGGAGGGCCGGCGAGGCGAGCGAGGAGCTGGGAAGCGCGGGGCCGGCGGGCCGCAGGCGCGCGGGCGGCGGGGCGACGCCGCTCCCGGTGGCGGCCGGGCTCTGACGCCTGGGGCGGGGGGGGGGTGGTCTGCGGGGACGGACCCCCCCCAACATCCCGAGGCAGGCGGTGTGGCCGGCCCGCCGCTCCCTGCCGGGCCAGACCGAGCCGGGCGCCTGGGCCGGACTCGAAGCGAGACAGGGTTTGTCCCCAGGTCGGGAGCGAGGGCTCCCCGCCCTTCTCGTTCGGGTTTGCCCTTCGTTTCCCCCCCCCTTTCTCTGTGCTTGTACGGTCAGTGAGGCAAGCCCCTCTCTTTCTCTCGCTCTCTCTCTCTCCTTCCGTCTCTGCCGTCCCTTGCTCAGCAGCCGGCGTCGGCGTGAGGAAGGGCGGTGGGGCGGAGGAGGAGGGGGCGGAGGAGGGGGGGGGCCCCCCAGGGGCTGCGAAAGCTGCCCGGTCCCCCCGCGCGCGCGGCGGGGACCGAAACCGAGACAACTCTTAGCGGTGGATCACTCGGCTCGTGCGTCGATGAAGAACGCAGCTAGCTGCGAGAATTAATGTGAATTGCAGGACACATTGATCATCGACACTTCGAACGCACTTGCGGCCCCGGGTTCCTCCCGGGGCTACGCCTGTCTGAGCGTCGCTTGACGGTCAATCGTCACCCGCGCCGTGGCGTGGGCGCAGCGGCGTGCCGCCCCTCGGTGGGTGTGGGGGGGGGCGCGGTTCGGGTGCGCCCGGCCGTGCCCGCCCTCCCCTCCGAGCCCGGCGGCTGCCGCCGCGCCGCGTGGCGCGCGCGGTGTGGCGCGGCTGGGGTGCCTCGCAGGCCCGTTGCCCCGGGGAGAGGGGGGGTGCTCTCCTTCCCCTCCCCGCGCGGCCGGGCCTTCGTCCCCCTAAGTGCAGACTCGGGAAACCCCCGCTCCCGGAGCGCCCGCGTCGCGGACTTCGT
>NW_026991300.1:22500-25000 GCF_036370855.1 Dromaius novaehollandiae | reverse complement strand
TGTGAGGGGCGGCGGGGCTTGGCTACTCCCCGGCGCCCGCGGGAGAGGAAGCGGCGGGCGCGGAGGCGAGGGAGACGGCCCTCCGGGTTGGGACGGGTCCCACGGGTCCCCACCCCTAAGCTGTGGGGGGCGGACCCGCGGCGGGCTGCGGCGGAGCAGCCCGTCCGCAGAGACCTGCGGGGGCAGGCGTTCCGGGATGGCGCGCGGGGCGGGCGCCGGGCCCCCGAGCGGGGGGCGTCGCGTTGAGGCCAAGCGAGGCGACGGTTCGTGCCCGAGTGGGCGGCCCGAGCCACGGCTCTCCTCCCGGGTGCAGCTGCCACCCGGCGCCGGGTTACTGAGGGAAACCCCGGGCCCCGGGAGGAGGACGAGGTCGTGGCGGCGGGTGTCGGGCGCACCCCGCGGGCGGACGCTCCGCCGAGGGGCGCGGGGGCCGGCTGGCGGGTGCCGGGTTCCCCCTCCGCGTCCCGTCTCGTCGCCGCTGCCGAGGCTGCCGCCGTCGCCGCGAGGCGGCGGCGGCCCGGTGGCGGGCGGCGGCGGGGGAGGCACCCCCGCGGGGATTTCAGGTCGTTTCCCTCACCCCAGGGCCAGGTACCTAGCGCCCGCGCTTCTCCTGCCCCCCCCTCGGTGACCCACCCGTGTGGTCCCGTGTGCCAGCGTGCTCCTCCCGGGTGCCGCACCGTGCGCGCCGCACCGGCCGTGCCTTCCCCCCCCCCCCGCCTCGGCTTCCCCCCACCCCGGTCCTTCCTCCCCCGCGGTGGGGGTGGGGGGGGCGGGGAGGGAGGGAGGGAGCGAGCGAGAGAGGGGAGAGGGCCTCCGGCCACCGCGGCCGCCGGCAGCCGCCCCGGGCAGGGATGGCCATGGGCCCCGGGCTCCGGGCCCGAGGGTTCTCGGTTGGAGAGCCGGGCGGAGGTTTAAAGACTCGGGCGGCCCGATGCGACTCGCGGAGGCGGCCGGGCGTGCTGCCGGAGGGCCGGGGGGTCGGCGCGCGCGGGCGCCGCGCCCCCCCATGCCAGCCGGCGCGCCCCGTGCTCGCCCCGCGGGCAGCCGGGACGGAGAGGGGTTACCCTGCCCCCTCTCTCCGCGGTCTGGTCTCGGCGGAGAGACGCCGCGCGGTCGGCCTAGTTGCCGGCCTGCCTCGAGCGTTGCGAGCCGGGCGCGAGCGCGTGCTCGCCGCCGGGAGGGCGAGCCCCCACCGCGGGTGGTGCGGGCGCCGAGCCTCCGCGCGTCTCCTCCTTCTCCCTGGCCGGTGCTTCTGGGTCTTCCGCCGTGGCCGCCGTCGGCGGCGCCCTACCCTACGCGCCCGCCCCGGCACTCTGCCGTCCGGGGCGCCCGCCTCGCTCTGCCCCGCCCGGCTCCGCCAGGCAGCGGGGGGGCGGTGGTGGGGCGGCGGCGGGGGCGGCCCGCCCCGCTCTCCGCGTGGAGACGGGGAGAGCGGGCGCCGTCCCCGTCCGTGCCGCCTTGCCCGCCTGCCCGCCGCCGGGCGTCTGTCCGCGGAGGGGACGGGCGAGCGCGTGGCGTCACCCGCGAGGCGGTGTGTGCGGGCGCGCGGGGGTGTGGGCGCCGCGGCGGCGGCGGCGGCGGCGGTCGAGCCGGAGGGCCGGCGAGGCGAGCGAGGAGCTGGGAAGCGCGGGGCCGGCGGGCCGCAGGCGCGCGGGCGGCGGGGCGACGCCGCTCCCGGTGGCGGCCGGGCTCTGACGCCTGGGGCGGGGGGGGGGTGGTCTGCGGGGACGGACCCCCCCCAACATCCCGAGGCAGGCGGTGTGGCCGGCCCGCCGCTCCCTGCCGGGCCAGACCGAGCCGGGCGCCTGGGCCGGACTCGAAGCGAGACAGGGTTTGTCCCCAGGTCGGGAGCGAGGGCTCCCCGCCCTTCTCGTTCGGGTTTGCCCTTCGTTTCCCCCCCCCTTTCTCTGTGCTTGTACGGTCAGTGAGGCAAGCCCCTCTCTTTCTCTCGCTCTCTCTCTCTCCTTCCGTCTCTGCCGTCCCTTGCTCAGCAGCCGGCGTCGGCGTGAGGAAGGGCGGTGGGGCGGAGGAGGAGGGGGCGGAGGAGGGGGGGGGCCCCCCAGGGGCTGCGAAAGCTGCCCGGTCCCCCCGCGCGCGCGGCGGGGACCGAAACCGAGACAACTCTTAGCGGTGGATCACTCGGCTCGTGCGTCGATGAAGAACGCAGCTAGCTGCGAGAATTAATGTGAATTGCAGGACACATTGATCATCGACACTTCGAACGCACTTGCGGCCCCGGGTTCCTCCCGGGGCTACGCCTGTCTGAGCGTCGCTTGACGGTCAATCGTCACCCGCGCCGTGGCGTGGGCGCAGCGGCGTGCCGCCCCTCGGTGGGTGTGGGGGGGGGCGCGGTTCGGGTGCGCCCGGCCGTGCCCGCCCTCCCCTCCGAGCCCGGCGGCTGCCGCCGCGCCGCGTGGCGCGCGCGGTGTGGCGCGGCTGGGGTGCCTCGCAGGCCCGTTGCCCCGGGGAGAGGGGGGGTGCTCTCCTTCCCCTCCCCGCG
>NW_026991300.1:7500-10000 GCF_036370855.1 Dromaius novaehollandiae | reverse complement strand
CGCGTCCCGGCTGCCGCGTGCGCGTACCCGAGTTCGCCTGTCCCGCACTCTGCGCCGCGGGGCCGAGCACGGGGCTCGGCCCGCCGGCGGGTGCACGGCCCTCCCGAGGCCGCGCTCGCTCGCCGAGAGCCCGCTGCCGATTCCACCGCTGCCGGTGGGGGACCGCCTCCCCCCCGTCTCTCCCCTCTCGCCTCCGCTGGTGCCCGCTCCGCTGCCGGTGCCCGTCTCCGGGAGCCGCGGCCCGCCCCCCCCGCCCCCCCACCCCACGGCGCTCCGCTGCCGCTGGGGGGGGAAGGGGAAGGGGGGGGGGGGTCCGGCCCAGGGGAGGGCCCGGCGGGAGCGGGCGGCAGTGCGTGTGAGGGGCGGCGGGGCTTGGCTACTCCCCGGCGCCCGCGGGAGAGGAAGCGGCGGGCGCGGAGGCGAGGGAGACGGCCCTCCGGGTTGGGACGGGTCCCACGGGTCCCCACCCCTAAGCTGTGGGGGGCGGACCCGCGGCGGGCTGCGGCGGAGCAGCCCGTCCGCAGAGACCTGCGGGGGCAGGCGTTCCGGGATGGCGCGCGGGGCGGGCGCCGGGCCCCCGAGCGGGGGGCGTCGCGTTGAGGCCAAGCGAGGCGACGGTTCGTGCCCGAGTGGGCGGCCCGAGCCACGGCTCTCCTCCCGGGTGCAGCTGCCACCCGGCGCCGGGTTACTGAGGGAAACCCCGGGCCCCGGGAGGAGGACGAGGTCGTGGCGGCGGGTGTCGGGCGCACCCCGCGGGCGGACGCTCCGCCGAGGGGCGCGGGGGCCGGCTGGCGGGTGCCGGGTTCCCCCTCCGCGTCCCGTCTCGTCGCCGCTGCCGAGGCTGCCGCCGTCGCCGCGAGGCGGCGGCGGCCCGGTGGCGGGCGGCGGCGGGGGAGGCACCCCCGCGGGGATTTCAGGTCGTTTCCCTCACCCCAGGGCCAGGTACCTAGCGCCCGCGCTTCTCCTGCCCCCCCCTCGGTGACCCACCCGTGTGGTCCCGTGTGCCAGCGTGCTCCTCCCGGGTGCCGCACCGTGCGCGCCGCACCGGCCGTGCCTTCCCCCCCCCCGCCTCGGCTTCCCCCCACCCCGGTCCTTCCTCCCCCGCGGTGGGGGTGGGGGGGGCGGGGAGGGAGGGAGCGAGCGAGAGAGGGGAGAGGGCCTCCGGCCACCGCGGCCGCCGGCAGCCGCCCCGGGCAGGGATGGCCATGGGCCCCGGGCTCCGGGCCCGAGGGTTCTCGGTTGGAGAGCCGGGCGGAGGTTTAAAGACTCGGGCGGCCCGATGCGACTCGCGGAGGCGGCCGGGCGTGCTGCCGGAGGGCCGGGGGGTCGGTGCGCGCGGGCGCCGCGCCCCCCCATGCCAGCCGGCGCGCCCCGTGCTCGCCCCGCGGGCAGCCGGGACGGAGAGGGGTTACCCTGCCCCCTCTCTCCGCGGTCTGGTCTCGGCGGAGAGACGCCGCGCGGTCGGCCTAGTTGCCGGCCTGCCTCGAGCGTTGCGAGCCGGGCGCGAGCGCGTGCTCGCCGCCGGGAGGGCGAGCCCCCACCGCGGGTGGTGCGGGCGCCGAGCCTCCGCGCGTCTCCTCCTTCTCCCTGGCCGGTGCTTCTGGGTCTTCCGCCGTGGCCGCCGTCGGCGGCGCCCTACCCTACGCGCCCGCCCCGGCACTCTGCCGTCCGGGGCGCCCGCCTCGCTCTGCCCCGCCCGGCTCCGCCAGGCAGCGGGTGGGCGGTGGTGGGGCGGCGGCGGGGGTGGCCCGCCCCGCTCTCCGCGTGGAGACGGGGAGAGCGGGCGCCGTCCCCGTCCGTGCCGCCTTGCCCGCCTGCCCGCCGCCGGGCGTCTGTCCGCGGAGGGGACGGGCGAGCGCGTGGCGTCACCCGCGAGGCGGTGTGTGCGGGCGCGCGGGGGTGTGGGCGCCGCGGCGGCGGCGGCGGCGGCGGTCGAGCCGGAGGGCCGGCGAGGCGAGCGGGGAGCTGGGAAGCGCGGGGCCGGCGGGCCGCAGGCGCGCGGGCGGCGGGGCGACGCCGCTCCCGGTGGCGGCCGGGCTCTGACGCCTGGGGCGGGGGGGGGGTGGTCTGCGGGGACGGACCCCCCCCAACATCCCGAGGCAGGCGGTGTGGCCGGCCCGCCGCTCCCTGCCGGGCCAGACCGAGCCGGGCGCCTGGGCCGGACTCGAAGCGAGACAGGGTTTGTCCCCAGGTCGGGAGCGAGGGCTCCCCGCCCTTCTCGTTCGGGTTTGCCCTTCGTTTCCCCCCCCCTTTCTCTGTGCTTGTACGGTCAGTGAGGCAAGCCCCTCTCTTTCTCTCGCTCTCTCTCTCCTTCCGTCTCTGCCGTCCCTTGCTCAGCAGCCGGCGTCGGCGTGAGGAAGGGCGGTGGGGCGGAGGAGGAGGGGGCGGAGGAGGGGGGGGGCCCCCCAGGGGCTGCGAAAGCTGCCCGGTCCCCCCGCGCGCGCGGCGGGGACCGAAACCGAGACAACTCTTAGCGGTGGATCACTCGGCTCGTGCGTCG